>NC_134460.1:136141868-136444898 GCF_047948215.1 Lycorma delicatula
ACAGGGCCATTTTTTGGAAAAATATTTCTTCCTAATTTATATTCTGAATATGAGCCAAATCAGACCATAAATAAAATTTTTCGAATTATCTTGACTCCAGCGCCACCTAGCGGAACTAAATCAGAAACCTTTGATGAGGTGCGCAAAATAACTCACCAAAGTTTCATCGCAATCGGATAAATGGTATAGGAACGCACACGGGACAAACGAACATTCATTTTTATATATCAGCTTCAGTACCGCAAACTGTGGGCGAGATGGGTTCTCAAGATGCTGTTCGACCATCACAAAACAATAAGAATTTCTCCAGCGCTACCACAATGAAGGAGAAGATTTTTTGAACAAAATTGTCACAGGGGACGAAACATGGGTCCATTTCGAAACAATCCAAACATTCTCATTCTCCCAGTAAACCAAAAAAGTTCAAGCGAACCTTCTCCAACAGTAGCCTTCTCTAACTAGAGAAGGCTGCTGTGTTCTGGCTGAGTTCTGGGACCAGAATGCAGTTCTCTGAATTCATGGAACGTGGCACGACCATCACTGCAGCCTCATACTGCGTGACTTTTCAACGTCTACGAAGGGCAATTCAGAATAAGCGGAGAGGAATGTTGTAATCAGGCATTATCTTTCTCCATTACAATGCTCAGCCGCACACTGCAGTGGTAACAAAGAAGATCCTGCAGCGTTTCGTTGGCATGTGTTTGATTACCCACCATACAGCCCGGACTTGGCTCCATCCGATTTTCACCTCTTTGCTTACATGAAACGCTGGCTAGTAGGACAGCATTTTGGCACAGACATTAAGCTGCAGATCAGCGTAGAAACATGGCTGAATACACAGGTGGCTCCTTTCTATGACGAGGGAATAGGAAAGTTGGTATCACGCTACGACAAATGTCAAAATCGAAGTGGCCACTATGTAGAGAAGAAGCGTAATTGTACTTGTTACAAATAAAAAATTATTTATTTTCACTGTGGTTTTAATTTCGTGACCGATCGGGCTTTGAAAAAAGTTATCCCCGTATATGGATCTTTTCCACTATAGGACTGCACGGCTTAAAAGTTTTGATGAATGTCAAATATTAAAATAATTTTAATAGACTAAGAAATTACTGAATTTATAGTCCCAGTTTTATTTATTAAAATTATTAAATAATTTTCTACAATAAAAAAAAATCAAATAAAAATGGATTAATTTTATTTCTAGAGAAACGTTGTTAATAAATTCTCATTTCTCTAAAAGGAGTTACAGATTACATACATACAACATAACTGGAATGAATTTGAAGTTGATTTTACAGAGGGCACCACATCACCGAACCTGTTATTATGCCAAAAACACAAAACAACACAAACAAGTTAGGCGAAGTTGAGGGGAAGGGTCAATCCCTCAACTTAAACGTACGTTAGGGTCGAGAGGGTACCTTTCGGCCGGGAACGGTATCTTTCCAGGGTAGGGAGATCTAGACACAGGGTCGCGAGACGGGTGAGTATCGTACAAAAGTTACACTTACATGGTAGAATAAAATAACACACAAGTAGGAAGTCACAGATAGGGTCAAATGACAAACAGACATACATATCAAGTGTGTATTAACAGGAAGGAGTGGACGTTACCTCACAATAATATTAATTTATGTTTTGAGAAACAAAAACCAACAACACAAAACATTTTTAAAGAAAATAATAAATTTACACTAAGGTATTAATTGCATTTACAACGATAACTTTTAGAATAAGTGCGTTTCATTACTATTATTAAAAAAAAAATATGTGAAAATACACAAATGAAATAAATCTATAGTAAAATTACTAAGTAAATTGTAGGTAAAATTATTTCTTATTCACTAGATACAATAAAAAGCTGAACATACAAAATTATTTCCATTCATTCAAATAGTTCAATTTATTACTATAAACAATTACTCATTAAAAATATCTAGTTGACGTAGAATACATACACGAATAGTGTATTTCAAGCACCTTCTTCTCACAGCCAAGCTTATATTTTCATCAAGCACACTCTACAAATAACTATAGTACTAGGAATTTTTTTTAAATTTACAGAACTGATCAAATTTGACGCACCGGAATAGCTTAAGAACTATTATGAAAGATACCAATGCTTGTAATATTGCACTAGGCTTTCTGCAAATAACAGACATCATTTTAAACAGTATGTACGAGAGTCAAATGTAAACAGAATATATCCCCCCCAAATAGAACTTTGTCTTCAAGGCTCGTATATGAGCATGATGGAGCTGGCGCAAAGGGAGATGTAAGAAGAGGCTGAAGATTCCAGCAGCCTCAGCTTCCATATTTCTGATCAGGAGCGTCTTGTCAGAGCAAAATGTTATTACCGAAAATTATCTCAAGAATGAGGGCTCAAATTTCTGAAATTTTTACCAAACTTCTTGCGTCGTTTGGGGATATGACGTCATGTACCGAATTCTACAACTGAGTCAGCAAATTTAAAGAAGGGCAAGAAGTTCCAGAAAATGAATCGCAATAGGGGTTCAAGGTCAAGTAAGATAAATGACAATATCGATCGAACTGTGTGACCTTATTCAAGTTGGAATTGTACGATTGATGAAATTACTTCGGAAATGAAAGCGCCCATTCCATTATCACAAAGCACCTAGAGTTCCATAAAGTCTGTGACAGGTAGATTTCAAGATTTGAAATGGTGAGATATGGGTAATTATTATACTCCCGAGTCGAAATAGGCTCGTATAGTTTCATAGGAATGGAGAGCCTTGCATCGTAAAGGCGAAAACGCATTCGTTAACTTAAGTTCCTCATGATTATCTTTTTAGACCAGAAGGCCTATTGCACAACCGTTGCACTATAAATGGCACGTACTAGTTCCGGCTCTCGGGCAAAGTGAAAGACACCTACCGAAATAAAAGCACCGTCAGCCGATCGATCAGAGATGTGATTCTTCATCACGACGCCGGGCTTCATATAGCCGTAAGCAATCGAGATAAGCTGGGCGAAATTAACTGAGGAATCTTAAAACATCGCCCGTACAATCCAGATGCTCCTAAGATTAGTGTTTGGTTGGGTTATTGAAAGAAGCACTGAGAGGATATCGATTCCACAACAACAACGAAATAGAAGAGTTCGTGCGCACTTGTATGGTGTATAATGTTTTTCACTATTCTGAGAGCAAAATACATTACAGAATACAGAATATTTTTAATATAAATAATAAAAATTTATATTTCTCATAAAATACCTTCAAAAACTGAGTATTTTTTTTTGAGCATATTACATTCTTTCAAAGAAAAGTTATCTAAAATTTAAGTGTTATCTTGAGCAAATGTTATTCATTCTCTCTCACTCTCTCTCTCTCTCTTTCTCTTAGTGTGTGTGTGTGTGTGTGTATGTGTGTGTATTCATTGCCTGTAATACATTAGGAATTCGTGCTGTGTATAAATTAAAATTAATAAACATATTTCTTAGGGGAATTATTTTATCTAAAGGGAGAAGTCCTAAGATATAAGATGAAAATAGACAGTAACGAACAAAGCAATTTATGTTTAATAACACAGACAAAAAAAAAATTTTTATGTTTCTTTAAGTGTGATACTATTTCTTGAAATGCTTTTTTGCGCACATTACAGATCTGTAAATTCAAATTTTCTATCCCCAGTATTTTTACATAAATTAAAAAAAAAATTTTTTTATGCTGGTTAACAAGTATAATTACAATCGGCTCTCCTGCGGAGCCATAAGTAGGTTTCCTGACAAAACATATGATCAGGAGATCCTTAAGGAACCCCCAAAATAAATAATACACAATAAATAGTTACAAGTAAACGTAAGGTTCATTATGAAATTTCAAGCTCAGTCATAAATCACAAACGAATAATTTCAGCACCATATAGGCCACAAAACAAACATTAATAACAAATAAAAAAAAATAAAAAGAAAGAGAAGTAACAAGAAATTAGATACGACACCATTAAACTTGACAGTGTTAGATTCCAAACTGCAGACCCTACCTAGGTCGAGTACATGGGCACATTTCTACCCTTGGACGTCTCTGCTGTTATCGAGTAGATTAATTGCAAAGTGGTTTACATGATTTTCAAGCCTTTGCAGGTATTTGACATTGCGCTGTTATGCAATCTCACGAACCGACGGGAGCTCCAGATAATCATTACTTTTCTCACACACCTCATATCATTAATTAATTTATTTTATTTTATAAATTATTTACCTATTTTTACTTCCTTGTAAGAAGTAAAGGAAGTATTTTAATCGCGAAAAATTCCAGTTTTCAGGTTTCAACGGAAATATCCATTTTGACCTTCCCTGAATCCATTTTGACTAGTTTCGTCGTATCGTACGTACCTATGTACATATATATGTATGTATCTCGCATAGCTGAAAAACTATTAGCCATAGAATATTCAAATTTTGGATTTAAGACTGTTGTAACATCTAATTGTGCACCTCCCCTTTTAATTCCAATCTACTGGACCAAAAAATCCCAAAATCAAAAAACTGGATTATGGACTTTTCCATAATTGCAGTAATAAGCCCTCATTGAGAGCTTTTCAACGATACATCAGAAGCGGTATTTAATTGCATTGGTTCCAGAGTTATAGCCAAATAGAATTTTAATTAATGAAATATTTGTATTTTACAACGGGAAGGCACATCGGTTCGAATTCGACTTGCCCTCTTTTTTTTTAAATATATTGATTCATTAATAATTATTAACCTCTGATTGGGAAAATATGAAAATAAATCAGAAGTTATTAGTTAAAGTTTTATGTACTTTTCATTTTAATTCAAAAATTTTTACAGAGATTAATACTTATTAATAAATCAATATAAATAAATTTAAAAAAAAAAATTAATAAAAATATATGTATATGAAATCGGATTCGAACCGTTGTGGTCATGATTACGGATCCGTTACGTTCTCATGCTACATAACTACTTCAGCGACGTAAACAACATTAATATATAAACTAATACAAAATGCTGATATGAAATCACAAAAAACATGATACAATGTGGTTTCCACCACAATGCAATTCTTTATCTGTCCACCTTATTAAAAAATTGGAGGATCGTTTCTCACTTCCCAATGAAATAAGTTTAAATGAAGTGCAGAAAAATGTGTGTATATGTAATTTAATAGGCGTACAAGGAAGTCATGTGATTCTCACGTTAGATGTTTTTTATCGCTGCTGAAACCTAATGTATCAGAAGGGAGGTGACATACAGAAAAATCTGTTGGCTACTTTAGGAATTGTTTTACTAACTTAGCTTTGCACTGGAATGGTTTGTTAACGTCAATTCCAAAAATACAACAAAAAATATTATACTGAAGGACATTCTGGAGAGAATGGCAGAAAACGAACATAGAATAAAACTATGCGCGACAAAACATTATTTCTAAAATTAATAAGTCAAGATTATGGTAAGAACGATTACATAAAGATGATGTAATCTTGACGGGAGAGAGCGTATAGAGAAGAAATTTTGCCATTTGAAAAACCTGTCTTAACGCCAGAACATCATCAACTAATCTATTACAATGAGAACATATTATTATAAATACATATTTTTAAAAATAAAAATTAATATAACATTCAGAATAACAATAATATACAAAGCGAAATAAATGATTTATTAAAACACAAACGTTTATACAAATAGTATGAAATATATAACAATGGCATTTTCATAATTATATTGAAAAAAAAACATCTCAATCAATGGCAATCTAACCTACATTGGTCTTATATTATTATTTTGTTAAATATCTAACACAAAAACTTTTATTAACGTCGATTTTTCAGATGACTTAAAATCAGAACATATCGATTCTATTATTTGTTTTAATTAATAAATAAATAATCTTATTAAGGAATAACATAAAGTAATATTATCAGAATTAAATTCAAGTTATTTATATTTCAGCTTAATTGGATAACGGAAGTGTGTCAAATTTCAATTACTAAATTTGATTTATACAAGATTTCGAATAAAAGAAAACCACTGAAAAAATATTACTTGATTTCCTGAAATTTTGTTTTTGATTAATTAACGATGTATTAAAAATTGTGTAACGTGTTAAAACTGTGTACCATAAAAACGTTCAGGATAAATAAAAATGTATCAGTTTTAATAATGTAGGCTTTTGAGAATAAAAGGAATTGTTCGTATAAATGAAGATCTGATGCAACTCATAATTGCTATCTACGCTTTGTGTATTCTTAGTATTACGATAATGTTAAAAGAAGCCTTTGAGCTAACACTTGAATAAAATATTCTATTTAAATTTTATAATGAAATAAAGGCATTTCGTTATAAAATTATATATTAATTAAATTAATTTGGTAGTTTGCCTTTTAAAAGGTAGCAAAATAACATTGAACTTTTGTGTTATTTGTATAAAGCTCATATTTTAAAACCAATTAATAAATAAAGGAATCGTAAATTGAGGAACCGTAAAAATGCATTTTGAGGTCAAAACTCCATGATGGAAATGGCCGTGTGATACGGGGCATTGTCATGATGAAGCATTCACTTGTCCGCAATGTCTGGTCTCACACGAATCACTCTTCTCCTGAGCCTTTCAAGGACACCTTTTGTAAAACCCTGGGTTGACAGTTTATCCTGGAGGAACAAATTCTTTATGCACGATACCCCTACTGCCAAAAAAGGAAACCAGCATGGTTTTGATCTTTGATTTGCCCATTCGATATTTTTTCGGTCGAGGAGATGACGGAGTGTGCCACTCTTCGCTTTGCCTCTTTGTTTCAGGATCGTACTCAAATATTCAGGATTCATCACCTATGATCACACGATTGAAGAATTCTTGGTCATTATCAATCCTCTCAAGAAGATCAACGGGCACGTTTCTTCGATTGTCCTTCTGTTCCGTTGTGAGGTTTTTCAGCACCGATTTCGCACAAACCTTTCGCATGTCCAAATCGTCTGTCAAAATTTGATGTAAGGTGAAAGTGTTTAAATTTAACTGTTCACTCACCATCCTTATTGTTAAATGACGGTCTGATCTCACAAGAACCCTGACACAGACTCAACGTTTTCGTCAGATTTTGAAGTTGACGGACTCCCTGAGCGAGGTTGATCTTCAACGTTCTCGGCCTTCCAAAAAATATTTGTGCCAGCGAAAAACTTGTGTTCTTGATAAGCAACGTTCCCAATAGGTCTGTTTCAACTTTTTAAAGGTCTCACACGGGGATTCCTCAAGTTTAACACAAAACTTTGCACAACGTTGCTCTAAATTCCGATGGTCCATTTTCGTAACACACAACAAAAACACAACTTTACTGACGGCGCTGTCAAAAATAATGTGTTGGCTGAACGTTGTTGAAACTCGTATTGAGCATGTGGAAGGGATGAACAAACCGGTCTAGCACAGACCGGTAGACACAGCGTTGCCAAATCGCTCGCAGTATTACCAATCTCATAACTTTTCTCACACACCTCGTACATATCATCCTCATTCATCCTTTGAAGTAATACCTGACGGTGATTCCCGGAGGCTAAATAGGAAAAAAAGAAAAATAAGTCTAATCAAACATAACCTACGCTCGCTAACTTCATCTAGTTAACAGGAACGTTCTGATTATTTAATAAATTCAGTTATTACTGCTTATAGTCAAGTAGATATTTTAATTGCAATATGCAGAATATGATGAACATGTAAAATGACCGGTATACTTAATAAATTGTATATATTTATTAAATTCTACAACATTGGAGACGATTAATCAAATTTATAAGTAATTAATTACCTGGTTATTGTAAATTATTTACTATGCATAATCACCGGATTAATCGAATTTACCTAACATATATATATATTGTAAACATGAAGATATGAAAATTTTAACGTACATCCATCGTAAAAATAAAAACGTTTACGACCGAAAATGTGAATCGTTGGTTACCGATTTTTTAAATTTCTTCAAGACAAGAAAACTCGTTATTTAAAGTTAAGAATTCTTAGGAAATACACGTATTTTTTAATTTAAAGAGCTCTCTATATTTTACCTTATTAAGAAGCAAAATAAGAATATAAAAAAAATACGTGTCTTTTATCTTATCATATGGAATCACCATTTAAAATATACATAAATTTACAACATGCATATAGAAGTAAATTTATTAAACATATTAAATCCCATGTAAATATTAATGTAATTTACTAAATTTTAATTACATAAACCGTGAAAGTAAAATGTTGATGAGGCTTTAATTGCATAATATAAAACCGTCAGTCAAATTTTTACAAACTCCCACCTACTAGAATAATTCGGTTGAAACACTATTAAAAATAAAATTATATCTGAACAAGAACAGAAACAGACCCTACCCATGGACTCAAGATCAATCTCTGGCTATGGTTGGATGTATTTTTATTTTTTAAGACGTTTCAACCGAATTATTTTGAAGTGTGTTAATTATTTAAAACTAAACACAAAACAACGGTGTTGTGAATAAAAAAAAAAAAAAAAATGCTATTTGGGTGACTGTTATAATTCTATTATCTTGCTGGTACATAATAAATATTTGATAAATTAAATATATATACATAAAGAAAGAAACAATAAAAAGGGAAAGAGAAAAGGAGCTTACCATGAAAAAAACGAAAATCATGATTGATTTTGTGACTTCGTTCACCTGTAACGATCTCTATTCTACCTGACAATTTTATTAAAACACTTTTATGAAAAACTGTTATTCTAATAACAAATTGATTTCATTTTTTAAAACAGTCTCATCAGCTTTTTTAATCACTTTGAATTCAAAAAGATTTTTTTATAATGTAATAAGATTTACTTTACATGCCTCTGAAAATGATTCACGTTTCTGATCTATGGCATTATCTTTGTATAATTTGGTTAGTAATTGGAAAATATATACTACAGTTTATAACAAATAAAAAATTGAATTTTACAATAAAATAACAAAATAAACAAATTAAAAATTGTAAGTAAAGCCGTAGGAAGTATATGACAAATTATTTTTCCGAAGTATCGTTTTTATTAGTATTAGTGAAGTGTCAATAGTTGAACCAAACCTGTTAGTGAAGTCAATAATTACACTGCAAAGAAAGTTTGGTTTTCTTTATACAACACCCGAGTACTATTCATTGCAATATACTGATAAGAAAAGGCGTACAAAAAAATTTATATATTTTTCACCGTAGATTAAAAATAATCACAAATTGGTTAATAAATTATATAACTAAAGAAAATATTTTAATAATAATTATGATAATAATAATAATGGATTAATTAGTAAAAAAACGACTGTAATCATATACAATTCAAATGAATGCAAACATGCAATTCGATTTGATGCAGTCAGTAGTTCAGCGAGTTCTATTTCAACCAATTTGCATATCAGTGGTTTAATACCTTGCAGGTCAACGTTCCCATTCGGTATAAGTTACGACAGACAGTAAATTATATTTCAATGTCAGTGTTCACAAACCGCAGAGTTTCAAATAAATTCCATTAAAGTGATTAATCTTTTGCCAGATATTATTTTTAACTACTGTTTAATTAAGTGAAATAATAATAAGTATTTGCCATTAAAAATAAGTCTACATTTTTTAACATTCAAATAAATATATATATATATATATATATTTATTTATTTACTCCATTTCAGAATACGGATCTTTTGAAGTGGACGCCTCTATTTCTCAAAAGTTTAAGATATAACTCGAAACTACAGTTTATGTGTATATGTTACGGGCGCAGTGTCTTAATAAACAATACTGTTATACATTTGGGTTAAAGTTATCAAAACTAATTGATTGCTGTTTGTTGTCGACGTTTTCGTTAAGATAACAGAACTGAACTTCCTATTTTGACCGCAATAATGTACTCGCGGTTATCTATTCGGACAAATGTCACCGTGTTGAAACTGTTTTCATTGAATTCAGTCTTTCATTAGTAAGTTAGCATGTAACATTCTAGTCTTTTCCTTCTTTTCAGTTTCAAAAATATCATTTTTACATTTTTAATACGTATCCTTTGATCCGCATCACTTATTTACACAATTATACGTGACACAATTTATTACGCTTCAGCTAGGTTAGGTTAAGTTAAATTAAGTTCGAATCCCGGTCACCGGTATCCGTGATGCGAATGGTAGTGTCTCGGCCTTTCATCCAGAGGTTCCGGGTTCGAATCCCGGTCAAATATGGCATTTTCACATACGCTACAAATCATTTACAAATCATTCATTTTGTCCTCTGAAGCAATACCTAACAGTGGTCCCGGAGTTAAATAAAAAAAAAAAAAAAAATTACATTAGAGACTGGCCAGCTGAGGTCTCGTGGGGTTTAGACGTGTTTGCAACAACTCGTTTTCAGTTTTCACTATTTTCTGTTTTTTCGTTCTGTTCCCGTTTTGTTAGTTACGTTTTCTTGTTTTATATTCCTTTTCCTGTGTTTTTGTTACGTTATTCGTTTTCCGTTTTTTACATCTTTTCGAAGCCTCCCGAGGCAAGGAACTTATTTTTTAATATTAGACTGGTTTTAGCAAAATTAGTGCCTGTGGACAATATTACTGCCGTTCGGTCACGTTCCGACCCGTTTTATATTGTTTTAGAGGCTTGGGATTCGCTTTTAACGATTTCGTTAGTCCAAAACGGCTTTTAGAAATTTTCCGCCACAGAATTACATTTGTGTGGCTATGGACGGTATTTTCAGCTATTACATTACTTTCGTAATTATACTTGACGCATTTTGGTACTTTTTCCTTGATTTTCTTCAAAAATTGGTGGAAAGAAAGGTTTTTTTACATCAGCTGTTCCCTGTTTTATTCGATTTTAAGAATTTTTTGATTTTTTTTGGTGCGCTTTGGACACGGTTTTTTCTGTATTACTGGTTATTACTTTAGTTTTACGTTTTTCTGTGGTTTTAGAGACTTTTATCTGGTAATTACATTTTTTCTCTACTTTACGAGCTTCTGTTTATTTATTTTGTATTTTTTGTTTGTTTTGAGGAGTCTAGTTCTGGCAAAGTTGTTCTGGCAGTGATCGTACTCTGCTCACGACCGGGGGAGGGAAATCTACTCGGGGTAGGAAGTCAAGAATGGATCTTCACGCGGCAGTAAATCTGCGTTGACTGGGGAAACAGGAGGAGCTCGCTCGGCCTCAGCCGGCTGCTGATGGGCAACCGAAGGATTCCTCAGAAAGTGAAGGCTTGCGGGGTGCAAGCTTAAAGCCTTCCACCCCGGCGGTTGTTGACAGCGGGACTGCTATGATTAAGGCGGTTGGGCGCTCTTACACCGAATTGCTCAAGACTATTAAGGAGGCAGTAGCGACGTAGGAAGTGGGTAATGTACTGTCGGTGAAACAAGGGCCTGCTGTAGATTTGCGTATTCGAGTTGAGAGCTCTAATAAGGCGGCTGCGTTGAGTTCTTCAGGATAAGGCCAAGGACTTGTATGTCGACATGGAGTGGTAGCAGGTCGGTGGTTCACCTGCGGTATATTGAATGTACCACAACTGAGGTTGAGGTTACCGACGCCATACGCCGGGTGGTTAGTGGGACAGCGGATTTTCGAGTGTCTTCGGTTCGTCCGGCTTATGCGGCGACAC
This sequence comes from Lycorma delicatula, assembly GCF_047948215.1. Classification (NCBI taxonomy): domain Eukaryota; kingdom Metazoa; phylum Arthropoda; class Insecta; order Hemiptera; family Fulgoridae; genus Lycorma; species Lycorma delicatula. Next base: position 136,153,480 of record NC_134460.1, read on the forward strand.
AGAACGCCATTACTGTGACTACGTACGGTGTTGCGAGGAAGCTGATTGAACATCGGGGCTGAGTGAATTTTTGGGTTTCTGTGAGGGATCCTGATGATAGATATTATTGCTGTTACGGCCGGGACCTCATGGCCTCGGCTTGTCGCGAGACTGATCGCTCGGCGTTGTGTTACAATTGCGGACAGTCTAATCAACAGCCGACCAATTGTGGGTACCCGCGGGTATGCGTTATTTGTGGGAAAGCGGATCATCTGGCAGATGAGTGTGTTGCTCGCGGGTGAATTGCTGTCTTGGTGTCTACAGGCTTTGTGGAGTCGGCATCTGTCCGCGCTTGTGTGGTTGGCCGTTGGTGATGAGACTCTGGTGCCCCGAAGCTGGTAAGACCGAGACCCTGCCAGGTCCAACTTGTGGGTCGTGCTTGTTAGAGGCAGGAAATGCAATATCGAGTCCTGGCTCCCGGGGTGGGTCGTTAGGCACGACTTTGTCGGACGTGGTGATTTCACACTGGTAGTTAGAGGCAAGTAAGGAAATCAAAATCCTACCGGCGGGCCTGCCTGTCATGCCGGACTTACAGCCGGTAGACAGGTGGGCTCGTTAGAGTAAAGGACACTCCCCCGGGCCGTGTGTATGCTTTACGTGGGTCCGGCCTAGGGAAGAAGGTGAAAAAGTTAGATTGGGGAAGAATAGGTTATTTTTTTTAATGTGGGGGTTTCATGCAGAAAATCCAGGGTACTATAAATTATTTATGCGCATTTCTACCAATATAATTCAAATAAAATTATAATAACTGATGATATTAATAGGATAATAAATATAACTTTAAAATTCAGTAATCACTGTTTCTCTACAAATGATACATATATTTTAATGTTTCTGGTTCGTCTATATACATATAAATTTGATCAGTTGTTATTATATCACACTTTTTATATAATTTTAAAGGAAGAGAATTTTAAATCAAAAATAATATTTTGCTCTAAGCGTTATTAATATTTAAATTGGTGAACATTTTCTGTAAACAAACTAATTAAAGTAATTAATTATTTTTTCATTAAGAACTTAATTAAAGTTTTATTTTTTAAAATTTAAAAAATAATCAGTTGACTAAAAGATAAAACTTTTTTCCTTTTCCAGGAGTATTATAAATTTATTCATAAAAGTAAATACCTATAATTTGTTTCACGAAAGAGTGCAGGAAACCAAAACGTAACAATACGATGATTCTAATGTAATTTAATTTAGCACAATTCATCCGAGAAAAACACTTCTCTTTACTTTTAACATAAAAATTAAGAAAAAATAACTTGTAATACAAAGATTAGAAAAATTGTCATAATATATACATATATATTTATCTTAAAAATAAATATTTAAAAAAAGTACATTACCGCTATGTTAAAATTTCAAGTAAAACAAAAAAAATTTGCTAACTCAGTAGTGTATTTCTTCAATACCCGATAAGCTGCTGTCTGGTGAACTACTGTCATTATTCCTCAAATTTATCACATCAGTTTCACACTAACAGCCCGCTTCCCATGCTTTTTTTCTTCCTTAATTACGTGTTAAATACAATTTTTCCAAGTATTTGCATCTACTCTATTAACACCTTCTATCAACAGATTTTTTTACTCCTTTGACTTGCGTCTATTCTATAGCGTTAAAACTGAAATGGTTTGGAGGAAGTCGGAACACGACACAATATGTAATTTTGCTATTTCACCTACTTTATAATGAATAATACTTTTGTTTAACTGATTTTACTAATCTTATAAGTTTTGCTTTTAACATGTTTTCCGTGAACACGAATTTTTTCGATTTTAACCATTCCCCAATTTTTTTCATATTTTTTTTTCATTCCCCAGCGACTTGTATAGCAGGCGGCGTATTGCTGTGCACGTAGGCTGACGGCTGGCTTACTGCGCTATTAATTATCCTGAACAACTCTGACAATCTAGTGAATACTATGTAAGTATACGAGCTATACCAGATATTTTCGTAAAGGAAGGTCATTTCTTTACGAAATCTTTACGGTCATTCCATTTGATAGGACCGGTCAGGTCCTATCAATCTATCTCTCTCGCACGCAATGTACACAGCTGTAAGTCGCCCTCTATACTTGAACGTGAGAGTGACAGAACGATTCAGTCTTAACTATGAGTTATAACTCATACATTCTGAATTCATATTTATATCTGTTGCACGGCTTCGTGACAAAAGGATTAGTTTACTTTCATCAAACATAGATTTTTTTCCCCCGTTTAGCTGGGAAATCACCGTCAAGTATTACTTCAGAGGATGAATGAGGATGATTGAAAGTGAAGTGTAGTCTTGTACAATCTCAGGTCGACCATTTCTTACTACATCCATTTCGACCATTTCTTATTACTTCCCCGAGCCGGACATCCAATTAAGTATACTCCGAGTCGAGTATACGGATGTCCAGCTCGGGGATGTAGGGGAAAAAAGGTCGAACATTTCTGAGATATGTGGATAATTGAAACCCAACCACTAAAGAACACCGGTATCCACGATCTAGTATTCAAATCCGAATAAAAATAACTGCATTTACTAGGATTTGAACCTTAGAACTCTCGGCTTTGAAATTAGCTGATTTGCGAAGACGCGTTCACCACTGGACCAACCCGGTGGATTATCAAACGTGGATCTAGACTAACGTAACTTAATGATTTAACCTAAGCAAGAGACATTACAATTATACACAAACTAACCACTCAATAAATACATGCTAACCAAACGAAAAATAATATCCAAAATTAAGTAGCTGTTTAAATTTTAAACAGTTTAGTTACTTATGTAATTTTTTCGATGCGTGTAGATATGAGAGATCTGGGTTATGTTAGAACAGGAAAGAAAGCAGATAGAATTAATAATTCACGCAAATAGACTGGTAGATATGTTTTTCATCTATAATTATCAAAACTATAGATTATAATTGAAATCAAAATTATGAATAAATTATAATATCATTTTATTACATTACTTGATTTTTCCATGTTGAGGTTGGGTACCGTAATTTTGTTTTTCTTTTATAACTAAAACATTTTGTTACATCCATTTTCATGTAACAGGTAAATATTTATTTTTCTCAGCTGTATAAAGATACAATTAGCATATAACGAATCGGAAATATAAAATATGGAAAAGTTTTATCTTCAAGCTACAAGAAGAAATGTAGCGCATCAAATGTGGTATAAATTTAAATTATTTTAAAAGTGAGTTTAAATAACATATTATTATACCATTACCTAACATAAATAATAATGACAGCAAGTCATAAAATATTAAAATAACCATGAAAAAAGAAAATCATAAAAGAAAATGTTAAAAGCTTTTGAAATAATTTTATGAATTTATATATCAGATAATTATTAATCTATTTGAAAATATATTAAAAATAATTTGAAACTGATAAAAATGTTTTTTTTTAAATAAATTCAGAACTGATACGAAGAAAATGCAAAAAAAATATATTGTTAAAATGAAATAAAAGAGTATGATTTGAGATAATAATAAATAATCTTTTTCAGATCAAATTATTTGTCAATCTTCTTTGAATAATACTTTGTAAATATCAATTTTTACAAAATGAAAGTGATAAGAATTATCCTGGTAAATATATATAAATTTTCTATAGGCATTTCCGATCTAGAAAACGATATCATCAAGAACTGTATGGGTTTCTTCTTTACCCTATTTTGTAATAAAAATATTTTTTTTATTATTTCGATAAAGATTCTGTTAAGATTTTTAATATAAATATCTTTTATAATGATGAAAAATTACTTTTTAATAGTCATAATTGTTACTGTGTTAATTATAATATTAAAATATGTAATTATAATTTTTTAATAATAAAAAGATATTTACGAGTATAATAGTTTTTATTTTATTGTAAATATTCTTTAAAAAAAATTATTTAACAATAGTTTTTATACTTTCAATATTTTTGAAAAAATAGAAGTAACAATCTCAACATGAAATAATACAATATTAAATAAATATGTCATTTATATGTGAATTTATTATGTACAAATAATAACGAATCTCTAAAGCAGTGTATTCCAAAACTGAAAAAAGAAATACGTCCGTTCCATTAATCTTTATACATGGTCTACTGTTCCACTTATCTGATGTGCATCTGTTACTTGTCTTTTGGCACATCTTTAACCAGAACTAAGTTCTTAGTTTTCGTTTCATTCAATTCACAAGAGGAATTATCTTTTAAGTCTCTACAAGAAATCCCATGTAATCCTTCGCGCAACCGACTATGTTCTCAGCTTATTCAAAGCTTTCTATTGAAAGAACAAAAGTTAAACATAGATAAAGATGTATATATTTCACCAATGCTTTTATGTAAATGTTCTATATTATAATACTCATACTTTCAGGAATTTAGTTTAGATTTTTTTTCTTTTTAATACGAAAAGTGATCGGTTATAAAAATTGGCACAAGATTAACCTATTTGGATTTTCTGTAAGTTAGTGTTTAAAGATTACGTAGTATTTAAGTTAACAACAAAATTTAATCTGTAATTGTTTTATAACTTTACAATCTTGTTTGAAAAGTCTGATGGCTTACTTGACCACACTTTCATGTATTAATTTATCCCTCATAGTAAATTACGAATATAATAAAGAAAAAATTAATATAATATGCATATTACTCCAAAGAAATTTAGAAATTACTGGGAAATTTGTGTAAATTCTATGACAAACACTTTAATTCATTATTAATTAATTTATAATTCCAAATTCTCTCCAAAAACAGTCAAACTAAGCCAGTTTATTTCCGATGTAATTTAAATATACTTATATAAGTGAGTTAAAACGCAGTAAAATGACAGCCATTATCAAGAATTGCCAACACTCTGTGATATACAAACTGAGTAAATTTACGAAAACAAAAATCACCTCTAAAGATGGCACACTGATCATTTTCCAAAATAACAAGCTTATATTTCCAGGAATGCTAAGAAGTATTTATGAATTAAATAGTTTCCCGTTGCTGTATTCACTGAATTGAAATCTAAAATTGAACATTATTACTATTAGAAAAAGAAACTAGGAATAGGAGCTTTAACAAAAAGTGTGAAATAAAATATTATTTATACCTCTCAGATGTGGACCATTAAGTTGAAAATACCGATTAAACTTGGTCATAGAACCGATTCAGTAAAGAATAAAAAATAAATAAAACTACAGCTTATGATTCTAGATAAATTTTATTACAAAAATATTTCATTTTTTATTTGTGTTAATATACCGGAAGTACAAAAAAGATTATCGGTTTTTTAATCTGATATAATAGCTCTTTAATCAACAGTTGCAAACTGTGATTTAAAGATAGAATCACAGGTTTTAGAAACTGTATGATAAGCTACTGTAAAGTTTGTTTATACTATCATTTCATACAAAAATATAACTTTTTCAATTAGATTTATAGTTCAGTGGCGTGAAAGAAGTGAAATAAAATTCTAATTACTAACTCATTAAGTTACCACCGATATTTTAAACTTCCTGTAACATTAAACAATTAAAAGTAATTTCTTTACATCCATCATATTCGGATGAAAAAATTTACTTGTTAAAATAAGCTTCCATATTATAACCATTTTATTACCAATGAAGAAGTAAATCCGTAATTTTAAAAAAAGTGTAAATTAAACTATCTGCACTATCAAAACCAAACATTTGAACGTGCTAAATTTATCTGAAAAAAAATTACTGATTTACCAATCACAAGAAATATTTCAAATTAAATAAAACAATTTTGTACAAAAAGTAACGGATTATTAGAATTATCATCCAATGAAAAAATTTTGTTTTTAAATTTTCCGTTAAAAAATGAGTATATTAAACCTTTCCAAGATAAGTTACTGCCGACCTCCGTGGCGCGTCTCGGCCTTTCACCCGGAGGTCCCGGGTTCGAATCCCGGTCAGGCATGGCATTTTCACCCGCTACTTATTATTCATCTCATCCTCTGAATCATTATCTAACGGCGGTAAATAGACGTACAAGGAAGTCATGTGTTGTTCACATCATATTTTAGCCGGCCTCCGTGGTGCGACTGGTAGCGTCTCGGCCTCTCATCTGGAGGTCCCGAGTTCGAATTCCAGTCAGGCACGGCATATTCACACACGCAAAAAATCATTCAATCATCCTCTGAAGCAATGCCTAACGGTGGACCTGGAGGTTAAAAAAAATTAATTAATTAAAAAATAGATATGTTACTGCCTATAACTGTTAAAAAAATTATACTTTTTGACATTAAAATTACAAAATATAACCGAAATAATAGGCGTATTATCCAGCTTGCCGTTTCCGAACGGGAGTAAGCTAGCTAGGGAAATTTCACGTTAAAATTATCAAAAGTAATTACGTTAAAGTACTCAGATGTTTTGAACTTAATCAATTTCTATTTGTTTGTTTTTGTTTTTTTTTAATTTATTTGAAAATATATTATTGTTCTTGTGAACGAGTTACCACTCTCTGTACTAGTCTTAATAAGAAAGGTACTTAGTCAAACTTTATCAGAAATGTAATCTAAATAATTTTAACTGTTCTTGTATCAATTTCCATCGAAATTATGCTGTTGTTCATAATAACAACGATATAAAAAAAATTAAAAAACAAAAAATGATATTTCTTTGATTTTTTCTCCAGTTAGTTATTTAGCATTATTACCTAAAAATCCATCACATTTAAAAATTATAAATCCGTAAAATTTCATTAGCATTTATTAGAATTTCAACACTTGTGATATTATTAGTAAAATTTAGTACATTGATATTTGAATCATTATCATATTAATATTTCAATCATATTCATATTTGAATCATTGAATATTTATCATTGGTCAACTGTTTATCGCTCTGTTATATTAGATGCGGATTCAGAATATCCCATTCGTAGTTGGCAGTTTTCAGTTCGATACTACTTTATTTTCTTTTCAAATTTATCACAATTTTAACTTCCAGAAGAACAATAAAAATTTAATGCAGATTTGCATTGTTAATAAAAAGAAAAAAGAAATTAATTTTTTTAAACGGCATCAAGAGGTCGATGACCCGTTATTATATTTTTACGTAAAACATAAGAATGTTAAAAATTAATTAACTCTTTCAGTTGAATTGTATCCTAGATTAGATTTTTTTTACTTCTAGTAAAAAAAGTTGTTTTCTGAAAAGTTTTACTGGTCCGAATAAGTATTCGCGTGGTCGATTTTTGTATATCTTGAAATATATTCTTTATTTTAATCTAAAGAATTTTTTAAGCGTTATCTAATTAAATAATTCTATATGATTACTACATAAAAATAACGAAAAATACAAACAAAACATGGTATAAAAAAAAACGAAAGGGGAAATTGCAAATCAAATTACCTGTTACCCCGAAACGGATCTCCGATTATTTAATAATACTTTACATTCACGAAGATAAATTCCTAAACAGCCATATTTTGGTTGAATTCCAGTTTAGCTTATTCTGTTTAGTATACCTCATAACATGAATATTTTGGTTTCTTCAAACGGTAACGATAAATTGTTCTTTACATCAGACAGAAATTCAAAATATCTCAATTCTGAAAACGGTTTATCAAATTTCAGCTAATGTCGTGGAAAATTAGTTAAACATTTTTTTTCGACAGTTTTAAATTTTAATGAAACTAAAATATGTGTTTATAAATTTAAATTTGAACTAAAAAATTAATAAAAGATATTATGATCTTGTTATCCAGAGTTCAGGTTCCCAATTACGATAGGCCGAATTAGGAAATTTATTATCACATTTAAGCTAAGTTTAAGAATTTAAAAAAAAAATGCCAATGTACCTTTTACCATACCATCATATCATTTTACCTTTTACTATTATTAATTTTACTTTGTCTGAAATACGTTAATGTTTTTATTATAGGTTACCAAATGTATATCTCAATAGGTAGTCATTTTGTATACAATGAATAAGTTTTTTCAAATTTCTCTTGAATAACTTTAAATTTTCAGCTAACAGTAATCTATGATACACTATTTTATTGATTTGATAGCAAAAAAAATGCCATTATCATTTATACTTAAAATGAAATAAAAATAAAGAGAATAATTATAAATTGAAATATTTGTTTCTCTAAACCGAACTCCCGATTTCTTGGTTAGAGTTGTATAATAATATGTCTAAATTACTATTGATAAATTTGATTGTTTGGTTGAATTTCAACAAGTCCTATGGCAGTCAATAAATTTTGTTACATGATATTTTTGTATTTGCAATTGGTTTTCGACAAAACGTTATGTATATGTAATCCCAGATTCAGAATAATAGTATCCTAAAACGTTTTTTTTAATTTTTCTAAAATATTTAATATATAAACCATAAAGTTAATTTTATATTAATTTATTACTTTATTTTAAAATATAAATTTTTTATTAAGATTATTTGCTAGAATAGTCGGTAAAGAACAAAGTAAGTACGATTTATTCAATCTTTCAACCTCTCTTTTCGTCATGTTGGTTCCATTTATGAACATATTTTTTGAAGGCCTTTTTTCATATCTGTATATCATTTAAATTATTTTTATATCTCCGTTATAAAAGAAATATTTTTTTTTTTTGTTTCAGTGATTTACTGCACGATATTTTGAGTAATGTAACCTAAATTTTATTATAACTAAGATAACGTGTTGAATTATTTTCACCTTTTAAGTCCATAGTTTATTTTAAACATTGTCCAATTTATTTCATAATTTCACTTTCGTATCAAAATACTGTTTTCTTGAATAAATAATTTTCTTTCTTTATTGAGATGAATGAATTTACAAATATTTGAATGCTAAACGTATCAAAGTAACTGATAATCATCCCTACTTGAGATAATTACACTCTGTTTTCCACAGGAAAAGGCTCTCTAACGTAAAATATATATATATATATATATATATTTTTAGGTATATTTCATAAGAAAGCTACTTATTGTAATGGGTACCATGATTCGACTACCGGAAAATTTCGACATATCTTCGGGTTTAACATCTCCCAGATCCCAAAACCACCGTCAGCTCAAAAGTTTATATATATATATTTCACTTTCTTGTAGAACGATAACTGCCGTAATTTGCGCCAATCACTTTCAAATTTTTCCTTAAAAATAAATCGTCCCAAAATCTCGGTAGAGTTCGTTAACGGCCAAAATCAAACCATGGGAGTGGAAATGGGAGGGGGACTTTTTCGAAAAAACAAACTAACGCTATAACTTTCTTATTAAGTAGAATATCGAATTCGTTTAAAGTTCATACTATTCTTTGGATAAGGGCCTAAAACATGTAAATAAAGCTTTTTGATATCACCAATCACTGGCCCAGGGGGTTGAAAAAATGGGGTTTTGATGACGAAAAAAAGTCATATCTCCCTTAATAGGCACAGTATCGAATCAGTTTGAAGTGGTCATTGTCCTCTAAATATTACCTAAACTTTCGTCTGAAATAATTTTTGATATAATCAACCCTTACGGCAAGGGATGACCAAAATGTTGCTGAAACTGTAAGATGGGGCTTGTCGTATGCTAAACATATGAAACTTTTTTCACATGCAACCATTGTCGTATTGAGTAAATTTGAAGTTTTTCTTAACTTTAAGGTGGAAATCTTTTTTATTCCTTACTTAGCAGCGGTGAAATCTACCTCCGCCTTCCGGCGTGCCGAAAGGGATTTTTTTTTTTGTAAGGAAGTAATTTATAGCTATGTTATGGCTACATGAACGCCATAAAAGAAAATTAAGACAGCCATAAAGAAAATTGAGAATGGAGTGTGATCAAAATAATTATGCACCTTTTCTGTTTTGGAACAGAACGTTTTATAATACTCCAACTTAATTCTGGAAATTACATAAATTATATTCTATGTTAAAAAAATTCTTACATAGTTAATATTTTATTTGGGATTATAGTAAGTTTCCCTTGATTTCTTTACTAACTTTTTTAAATAGAATAATTTTAATATTTTTTTATTACTATGTAATTATTTTAACAAATAAAATATTCATAAATGTACTATTAACATTAAGAATTTATGTTTTTCTTTTGTTTTATAGCAATTGAAGTTGTTGGCCCAGGAAAAAGGACTCTAGTAACAATTTTAACTAACATCGCTTATTCATTGGGATTAGTAGCATTAGCGGGAGTTGTATACTTAGTACGTGACTGGAGACAACTTGCATTGGCAACATCAGTTCCATTTTTAACATTCTTTTTATACTGGTGGTAAGTGTATAATTTTATTTTATAGCATCGTAAGCCGTTAGAATTTTAATTAAATAAACATTTTAATAGTAGCTATTTTGTAGTTAAATAATGTTCCCTTAATGATTCGCTTTCAAATTGTCTAGAAAAATAATAAAAATTACTCTTAACGGATAATCTTATATGTATATATAATTAAACTAAATAAAAGTAATGTTTTGTGTATAACTGCTGTTTGATAAATGTTTATAGTATAAAACAAGGAATAAATACAAAAATAACATCTTTTGTTTAAGGCTAACCCTACATACATATATATAAGAATTAAATTAATACAAAATTCCTAAACGTATAAGGTGTAAGACGTTGTAAAAATTGAAACATATTTAAATTAGTAATAATCTATTTTTTTAAATTAATAATACATCCTTTTTCTAATAAAATAGTAAAGGATTAATTCGTTCCTCCTTTTTTTTTGATAGTAAAGGATTAAGAGATTTTAATGAAATTTAACGCTTATGTATCCAATAACAACTTCTACAAATAAATAAATAATTCAATCTTACTTATGAGTAGAAACAAGAACAAAATTATCAGACTGCATTATTTTTGTAATATACTTTAACAATTTTAGCCATAACTCAGCAGTTTATTAACCGATTTGAAGGAATGAGCTGTTATTTTATTTATTATAAAATACTTAACATTCTGTCTGATAAAACATAATTCTATAAAATTAATTTTTACAAAGCTAACAGTGATTAAAAGTTTATAGATGGCCGCCATTTTGAAATTTTTAAAAGGTAAAACTTTTAAGTTATACATTTTTATTGAAAAAAAAAAAAAAAATGGCGCATGTAGGGAGGCAAAGCGAGATGGCATTTGCCCTACCAGTAAATCACTTTTATTTTAAAAATGAATTAAAATTATTTAAAATAAATAGTAAATATTTTTCTAAACTTTTATATACATACGAGATATTGAGCATACTTTAAAACTAAAATAAATTTTTATCCCCGGTTAGAAATGTTATTAGTTTTTAAGGGATGTTAAAATTGATTGCTGATCTCCGTGGCTGAATAAGGTAGCGTCTCGGTATTTTGTGCAGAGATCCCGAGTTCGAATCCCATAGAATCGTTTCATAAGTTATTAATTAACACCGGACTAACGACCATAGCTCTTAACGCCCGCTCTTCCATAAAAAAAAGGAAAAAAAAATATATATATAATATTTTTTTAATCTAATTCCCGTTGAAATGAAAAGTAACAAACATCATGAAATAAAATATGTTTCATTATTATATCTCTATAACAGTTATTATAAAGAATTGTATTGAAATATCATTTAAATGAAAATGTTTGCTTTTCTGGTTTTATTTAATTTTTGTTTTTTTGAAATAAAGTTAAGCGTGATTACTACAATTTTTATCTGTAATAAAGTTTTATGTATTAGAATATAGAATTAATCCGTAGTATATTAATTTTCTTTGTTTTTTTTTATCTATTTTAAATATTATTTACAAGGAATATCTTTTAATAAAAATAAGAATATCAGCAATTTTTTTCCAATAGAAACGGATTATTTAAAACAAATCGCAGATTTTATACAAGTAATATTTTTTGTTTCATTCATCAGATATTACAATTTAATATTACACCCCAGCAGTTTCAATAAATGTTCCGTAAAAAAAAATTACTTACATATATTGTGAAATGTAATGTGTATATTAAATTCGATATTTTATGATATAACTAAACGAGTAATAATGATGTATTATTTTAAGTGTAGCCATACATGTACTATACTGTATGTATATTTATGAAAGTGTAACGTACATTTTTTTTTTTTTTTTTACATTGGACTTCACATAATATAGCATGTTTTAGTAAATTCTTTCAAGTTACTACGAAATAGAATTTCTTTTGTATCTCGAGGTTATTCAGTGTTGTTTTTATTATGTTTCATTTTTCCCTTTTGAATACTTTAGGGTAGAATTTTTTGTTAAAGTACCCTGGATTTTAGTAACCAAAATATGAAATTAATTACAATCCCTTAAGCAAGCTTTGTAAACAAAAATAATAAATTAATTTATCATTTTTTTGTTGTTTATAATAAAAATATTAATAAATAATAATTATAATTACTTTATTTAATGTTTTGAATATGTATGTACATATATGAACTTCTATTAGCACCCTATTATATTATACTGTACTGTGTTATCTGTAATCTCGAATTAATATTATATTTCTCTAGTTAATATGAATGTTATTTTATCAATTACTTTCTCTTTATAAAAACGTTCAATAAATTTTTAAAATTATCAACTTTTAATGACGACGCCCATTGCTTCATAATTATTTTAATAAAAAAAATCAATTAACTAATTAGTTGGATGATAGATCGTTATTTTTAATTAAATTTTTTAAATAATTCTTTTTTTTCACGGTTTTAATTATTGATTTTCTTAATTGTTATTGAAGAAGTTAATTATTACTAATAGGTTTTGATATGTTTTTCGAAAGGATCATTCTTTACGGATACCATTTCTATAATAAATTATTGAGTAACTTTCAAAAAAGGAAAAAGTTATATATATTTAAATTTATCCTATATCTTTGTTTAAAATATTAGTATTTTAATAAATTCATGTATTTTTTAAGTTTAATATTATTTTTGAAATTAAATATTAAAATATTTTATCAAATATAAAGTGCTAGCAATCTTTTTACGTTTTTTGAATTTCATAAATAATATAGTTGTTTTTTTACTTTCCCATCTATATAGCAGCTATAGCTACGAGTATATAGAAGTGATGGGTCAAAATTGGGTATATCCGGTTTTCACTGAATCTTGACGAATTGACCAATAAGGACCCAGAAAACCGAAAAACGGCATCAAAATTTTCGCGACAGTATGTGCTTATGTACATATGTAGTATTTGCACACGCGCGCGCGCACACACACACACCTATATATATATGTAAGTTGACGTGTAAATCACCTTATATCTCCAGAACTACTAAATCGATTTTGACTAAACTTGGTTATAATATTTCTATAATAGGGGCATTGATGCTATTAAAGTTTCAATTCAAGTGGTCAGGCTGGGAGATGTGGGGGAAAAACGAAAATTATTCAGATTTTGTATAATTAAGATTATATATATATATATATATATATATATATATATATATATATATATATATTTTTAATAATTTTGTGAATATTAATTAAGTAAACAACTTTTGTGAAAAAAATGTTTCGCTAAACTCCACCTCACCCCTAAACATGATTTTAGGTATTGGCTTATAAATCACCTTATATCTCCAGAACTACTCGACCGATTTTCACCAAATTCGTTCAGATTCTTCTATATATGATGCATTGATGCTACAAAATTCAAAAGATCAGGGGAAATAGAGGGGGGTTAACGAAAATGATCCACATTTTGTATCATTAAGGTTATATTTATTTTTTTGATAATTTTGTGAATATTAATAAACAACTTTTTTAAAAAAACTTTTCTGCTAAATTTCACTACCACCCCTAATAATGGTTTTAATTTTGAAGATTTAAAGAAGGCTGTACAAGGGATGATTTTCGTTGCATTTTTTAAAAAATATTTATGTGAACAATTATAAAAAAAATTTATGTAAAAATGTTTTTGCTAAATTACACTATCCCTCCAAAAAATAGTAATAATTATGGAATGTTGTACAGCACAGTATTGTGTGTCGTTTTTGTAGGGGTTTTTCTATTATCATATCGTTGGATCCACAAATTTGTTCCACATCAACGTGGAGTCTTACACAGGCGCCACCCCCTTTACACACCCCACAGCGTTCGGACTGCTGCTTTGGTCGTCTGCTATGTTGTGACTTCACAGATAAGCGATACAATTAAATAAATTAATAATATTTAAAGTGTAAAAATTTATTTATATTGGCCGCTAGTACCGCCACACCCGAGCGAATGAAATACGGTATGCGTGCGTGATTTAGTTGGAATCATTGAATTAAACAAATAAAAAAAATATTGTATTTAAGTAGAATGATAGATATTTTAAATTAAGTTGTGTGTGTATGTAGTTGTTGCTGTACGGCTTACACACAGCCGTGCATCAAAAAAAAAAAGCTGACGGGAAAGTCCTATAACTGTGTTGACAGCTTTTGTAAGGGGCTACTCATAATGTTTTTGCAATTTTTTATTATCAATAATATTAATTATTCGATTATATTTCATTTAGGACATATATATATATATATATATATATATTTTAAATTAATCGATTAATTATTAAACAACTCTTACAATTAATAAATTTATTAAATAAAAATTAATAATAATAGTAACAACAAAACTTTTAATAAAAAAAGTAAAATTTTATTAAATGCGTAAGGTACAAAAAAAAAAAATATTGAAAGTAACAAACTGTACCATATTATGCTTAGTTTTTCAGCTTAAAAAAAAAATCGATTTTAAGAGCCACTTCATTAAAGAGTCAAATGCTGATTAAATAAAAACAATTCTCGTTTTCTTTAAAAAATATTTATTATACGTAATTGTACAGAAATGATAAATTATGCCTAATTTAATTTAAATAATTTTCATTAACTAGTTTATCATTACGCAAGTTTCTAAACAGTTAAGTTATTCTCACCGCCTGTTTTCCGACAAAACTCATCCATCACTGTTCTACATTATCCTCTAATGATCTAACCACTGTGTCCGCTGGTGTGACATAGGAGAAAAGTAACTGTCTCACTCATTGTTACCCTTACACGCAGTATTCACTGCTTTCTGTAATTGTTAAGTGGCAGCATTAATGTTTATTGCACAGGGTTATTGCATAGTACGTATTATTAACCAGACCCAACGGTTTTGTTCCCACGTAGTTTAGATTATAAACTCAACGTAATTCATGATCCTTTTACATCGACCTGATTGCGGTTTGTTCATTAGAAACAAACAGCTTAAATAATAACATCCTAATAACAGATATATCGCTTTTTCAAAGAGCATTTTTATAATACTTAGCCTATTTTTACATCTAATCTCATTTTAAATGAATTTTTTCTGTATTCGAATTATATTTTTTTAAGTACATTTCCTTCTTACGTTAAAGAAAATGGTTAATTGTGTTTGTATTTAAAATAAAATATTTTTTTACTTCATTTTTTAATTTACAATCGATTCCAATTTCCCAGAACCATAACTAAATTTGAATACAAGAAAATGACACGCAAATTTTTTTTTGAAAATAATAATTAAATATATATATTTTTTAATAATATTATAAACGTTTTATTTTAAACACGATTAAAAGCTGATATTATAAGGCTTTAAAATTTATAATAGTAGAATTTTTTTATTTACTAATAATTCACTACAAAACTTACGAAGTTATGTTACTAGACGCTTATTTTCAAGTTGTACGAATTCAAACGAGACTGTTTACTGCATTGTGACGTTAGTAGGACTGAAAATTTTCTGCGATTCACCGTAAGTGGAAATATTCTCAGTCAAACGCCGTCTTATAAGGGGGAATCTTTTTTCCCCTTACTCGTAATTAAATCTGCCTTAAATATGTATATATGAAGAATATTAACTTAAATGTTATTTATTTAAGTTTACTTTCCTCTTGATTGGATAGAATTAGATATACCAAAAAGATATATTTTACTTAAAAATATTACCTTTAATAATTTCTTGGATTAACCAATCAACTAAACAGACTTTTTTTTGTTTTGCGTTGGAAAAGGGAAAATCTGCAACCAGACGCTCAGCGGCCCGTATTGCCGGCTATATACGGTTTCCTGCCGAAGCAGGGACCCTCTAAAAACCTTCCCTCCTCACACAACGCGAAAATGGGATTACCTTAAGATATACTTTATCTTCGCGCGTGTCAACGGAATCACCTGTGCTGCCTTCAAGTAATAGCTTCCTAGTGTACCTCAGGGGCATCCAGCGGAGGCGGTCCTGTTGGACCCCCGCCCACCACCGAAGGCTGGCCTTCCATCGCCACTCTCAGACCAAGCATTCCTTATGTTTCGTCCTCTTCTTTCATTTTTGCAGATATGACTTCTCTGAACCAACTAGTACAGCAGTTCAACCCGCCCTCAGAGGTGAACATAACATTCACTATATCTTCAGAGGAGCACTCTCCTCTGAACGGTCATATTGGCCATATTTAGGGCACCTCAGAAGCGCGTGTTCAGCATTATCAACCTGCCCACAATACTGAAAGTTGGGGTCGTCCGCCTACCTCTCTTACACAGGTATTCATCGAACGGTCCATGACCCGAAAGTCACTGGACCTTCAAAAGTCAATTTCACTCTATCTCCTGCCAAGCCACGTCCTGGCGAAAGGTATTAATCTATATGTCCAACACCCAGTTGAGGCATCCATCTTTCCCGCCATTTGTTCAACAGCGTGTTCCTAGCCACCGACCTCTCTATTCCATGGTATGTGGAGCAACGCTCTTCTGCCAGTGGGATCACCGGTGGCATCCCCGCTATGACCAGCACTACCTCCAGAGAGACAGTGCGGTAAGCCTGCGCCACCCGGATAGATAATATTCTGTATATCCTTTTAATTTTCAACTTATTTCGCGCTATCCCCAATGTCCCACACTAAACTGGCGATGCGTATAGGATCATTGACGTTACCGTGGTAGCTATTAATATCCGTTTAGCCGTTCTGAGCCCCCCGACGTTTGTCATTAATTTTCATAGCGCTGAGAACACCCTCTCCTCCTTTTTGCAAGTTTCGTCAACTATTTGCATGATGCATTACCTAGTTCTGTAAAGCCAAACACCACCAAGGTGTCTGGTTAAGCCCGATAAATATCTGGCTCTACCAGAAGGGGTAAACTCAACTCCCTCCAAACTGACAGAGCTTAGAAATACGTCTCCTTCCCGGCATAATTACCATCTCCGTCTTACTAGTCAAGACCTCCAGACCTCTCTTTGCCATCCATCCCACCAATCTCTCCAGAATTAGATCAGTCAGTGGTTTAACTTCTTCCATCCATCGTGCCATTACAACAACCACAAGGGCGTCGGCGAAAGCGGTAAGTTCCACCCCAGGTGTGGTCCTTATGTCTAACAGACAGTCGTAGGCCATGTTCCAGAGCAGGGGCCCCAGTATTGATCCCTAAGGCACCCTTCGCTCTACGACCACGACTTCCTCCTCCCCTCCCTTAACTATACGAACTTATAAATCACACAACGTTTCACTTAGAATTCTCTAAGCTTCTTCAGATGACAATACACATTCATACACATGTCTACAAAATGCTCTTACATACTAAGAAATTAACTGGTCTACCAATTCTACATGACAATACTTTATCCCCATCCTTGTTGTAATAGATCTCCCTACTCATACCAAACTCATCGTATCTTTAGATAATTATCTCTTTATATAACCTGATTGCTATTTCCTGTGTATGGAAAACTTTACAATACACATATTTTTCTCAAAAATTACGAACGTTAAACAATATTTTCCTTAAAACTAAATTTCAATACATGATTTTTTAAATTAAATTAACATATATGTTGCTTAATCCGGCTATGTCCGTTCTATTGTTGACTGCGTTTGTATTTTTCTTGATGTATATAATTTCTAGAGTGGTCCCTTTAAATGTATTTTGTTCTTTGTCTAATATTTTGTTGCTGTTGAAATCGAACGAGTGTTCATGTTGTATTGTATGTTTTGTGACTGCTGTCACTTCCTTTTTTCTATATTTATGGACTTTTATTCTTTTTCAAGGTATTGAGAAGTTTGTCCAATGTACAACGCGTAACAATCTTTACACCGAATGCTGCATACTACGTTGACTTGATTTTTTCTATCGGCGATTTTAATTTAGAAAACATACTATAGCAATCAGTTTATATAGAATATTAATTATCTAAAGATTAGATGAGTCAGGTATGAGTAGGGGGATCTATTACAACAAGGGTGGGGATGAAATATTGTTATCTAGGATGGATGGACCAGTTAATTTCTTAGTATGTAGGAGAATTTTGTATGATGTGTATGAATCTGCATTGTTACCTGAAGAAGCTTAGAAAATTCTAAGTGAAACGTTGTGTATTTAATTTATAAGTTTGTATAGTGATTGGATAACTCAAAAAATTAAAAAAGATAACATTTTTAAGTAAATTTATCTTTTTATTATATTTATATATGCTCTGGGCTTGCAACAATTAGAGGAAGAATGTTAAAGAGTTGTATTACAAATCTAGATTTTAATGTAGTCTCAGGGTTACAGCTTACGTATGGATCGGTGTAACATTAATACAACATTTGAAAATAATTATATTTCAGAATTTTATTAAACATAAAACCAAGACAGAGTAGTTTAAAATATGAAAAAGTTGAACATGGATATTCTTGAAAAATTAGAATTATTACGAAATTTAATAAGTTAATATATAGGCTATGTTTCCACGAACATTTGTTGGGAGATATTTTATTGTAAGGTAATTAAGGAAATTTACGATGTAAAAGAAAATTGTATAACCAAATAGCTGTCCTAAAGAGTTAATTTTATAAATAATTAATATGGAAAGCTTGGAATATTTTAAGGTAAAATGAAATATAATTAAATAAAATACAAGCCAGTTCGTTTAATTTAATATTAGTGATAATTTAATGAAATCTGTTTTGGTTACAAAGATTAAATTAAGTAAAAATTAGAGCACTTTTAATAACTTAAACAGAGTACAAAATAACGATGTAATTTCTTTAAATTTAATTAACAAAAAGTTTTAAATAGCTTAAAATGTTTGCAGCCGCAAAATTAAACTGTAATTTTAATATCAACTGTACTTTCACTGAAATAAATTAAAAAAATCTTACATAAAATTTCAAAGAAGTTTTTTCTTTGTGTATATACTTGTAAAAGAAAAAGTATTAAGTATATTATACATATAAGTAACCCAATTTTAGAGTTTACACATTTAATTTAATATGAGATAATAAACTTTAGTTACCAACTTCAATCTTTATAAAAGAAAATAAATTTCTTCTTTTATCGGTTTACGAGTAATCCAGCCACTTAGAACTAGCTTGAAGCAATTCTCTGCATTAAGGAATCTAGAAGATAGTATATTCAATTGTTTTAGTCTTCATTTATCCATTTTATTATAAAGGAGATGAACTTTGTCACTAAATCTCGAGTAAAAAACTCATTTCTGATGAAAAAAAAATTGCAAAAAACTTTTCTTTGTAATATTTTTATCTTAGCTTGTATTAATAATACATTTCCTAATTAAAACTACGTTTAGTTTTAATTTCTCGTTTTATTGGTTGTTGGTTGTAAATTAACAGCGCTATCACAAAAGTGGTCAGTTTAAAATTGAAAAAGACTGACTGTTAATTGTAATTCAGCTTACAATTTGTTCTAAAATACTATAATTTCAAATAAAATATAAAGCACAGTTTAAACAGATTTAAAAAAGTTTCTGTTCATAACATCTGAGGAAGGTAATGTGTGCCGAAACAGGTACTGTGATTTTTTAATATAAATTGCAAAATCGAATAACATATTTTGTTTATTTTCTTTTGTTAAATTCTATTAAAATCTATTTGTTAAAATCTACTGACGGCGGTACTAAACTTTTCCTGAACTTGAATAAAGCTTTACATTTAACGTCATGAATGTATTAGTTTATAATTAATTACTTTTTAATAGTGAAACTTGATTTAATTCATACTTAACAGAATATGAGAAAAGTATACCTAAATTTTATATATTACACCAATGAAAATTGTTAAAAAATTACAGAAATTCAGCTCCACACTAAATTTCTTACCTACAGTGACGTAAAGTATGATTACAAAATTTAAAAGGAGATTTTACTGTTTTGGTGCAAAATTTCTTAATAAATTAATAGCTTTCTCTGTTATGGAAACAGAATGAAAACTATTTCCTCTCTACAAGAACTTCAATTAAACTAAAAAAAAAATTTTCAAGTTGATATGTTGATAAAGGAAAATTTAAAGAATTCCAATGTTTTTAGCTGGACCATAAATTAACCACTCCTGTAACATCGGCTGACAGCATCAAGATATTAAAATCCATAAAACAAGTGGTCAGCTTAAATTTCCAAAAGACCTAAAATTAACTTATAATTGGACTTACTGGCAGGGATAATGGACTGTAATAGCTATAATTATTTTCTTTATTCTCACGAAATTAATTTTCATTTATATATATATATATAAATATATACTAAAGTAACCTAATTCTAATGTAATTTGACGTATATAAATGTAATACAAATATTTTATACTTTAAATATATATATATATATATACTTTATATATATACACACACATATATATACTACTAGCAATAGGAGGTGGTTCACCATCTACGTTTTCAAATAGATCGATGCATTACATCTCCTTTGATAATTTTTATGATGTTGAATAATGGCCATTGATGTTTTACAAGGGAATGCTTAGTCATATAAGCATCTTAAATACTCTTTTTCTCAACTTAATAAAGCAATTTTCACGCATCTGCATACGGATTATTTTGTCGTAACCGTACTTGATATATGTAACAGACATTCTTTAAACAGACTTATTTCTGTCAATTTAATTCTTTAGACTGCAGCTTCAACAGGATTAAGAATGTATAATTGAGCATATTTGCGCGGCTCACCATTATTAGGGTGCTGTACTCCAGAACGGTGACATATCCATTAATTCTAATACAATAAGATACACAAACTAGTGAAGGAGTCATTTTTCCTGCTATCGAAGCAAATGCCAGAGAACTATTTATTGAACCTATAATTTCCGTAATGTTTTTCGGAATTCTCTTGTCATTTTGCATACGTAGTTGAATTAATAGGGAAATACGGATGCGGTTTAGTTTAATTATTCCTTTTCAGCAAATCGTTATGTCTATGATATATATTTTATATATATATATTTTAGTTTCATTTTAATTGCTGCAGGCGATTTTCTTGTAAACTATGTACAATTCAAAAATATCACCTACACAAAAGTTACTCAGATTGGCGGGGAAAATCTCATGGTACCTTTGGATTTTGCCGTGTACTTTACTTTCACCTTAATTCAAGTTTAACACGATTTTTTCAAATGGAATGACGTATCTTTGACCCCATAAATGAAAAAAAAAAAAAACAGAATCAAAGTTTGTTTCTTTTCATTGGTGGCATAAAAAAATAAGTCATTCCATTTGAAAAAAATCGTGTTAAACTTGAAATAAGGTTAAGGTCAAATCCAAGGTCACCGTGAGCTGTTCCCTTCCAATCTGAATGCTTTTTGGTAATTTTCTTGTATTGTGCACAGTTTACGAGAAAATCGCCTGGGACTATTAAAATGAAACACTATTATATATATATATATATATATGGTTATTCTAGATAAGTTTTAAAAAATAATAGGAATTTAATAAAAATTAATGTAAAAATAGTATGGTCTTTATTTTTGTAGCTTTTTACTCACATACGCACGCACGCACACACACGCACACACACACACACGCACACACACACACACACACACACACACACACACACACACGAATATATATATTAGCAGACCCGACAATGCTTTGCTATTGCTAGATTTGAGTATGTATATAGATTAAATGAATACAATTGAAAGTTTTTAAAACATTAACAAAATGAACATTACGGAACTTCAAAAAATGTAATCTTTCCCTTTTCCCTCCTCCTTTACTTTTCCCCTTTTCCTCATTTTCATTTTCACCCCGCTCCCTTCCCCTTCCTTTTTGCCATTACCCTTTTTTCTCATTTTTCCTTCCCATTTCCTTTTCCCGTTTTCCCTTTTTTCTTTTTTCCATTTTCCCCTTCTTCCCTTTTACCTTTTTCGATTCTTCACATTTCTGATTTTTCCCTATTTTCCTTTCTCCCATTTTTCCTTTCTCCTTTTTTCCCCGCGCGTAAATCAGTCCAGTAGTTTTATAGTCTATGACGGACAACACATATCGGAAACATTGAAATGGAATCGTAAAATATTTAGTATAGCGTGTGTTGGTTTTACGTCCAACAGATAGCGCTGTTTTTTTAAAAATAGCATGTTTTTATCTGTCATAGGTGTGACATTTTAGGTAGATAAATAGTAGGTATATAAAAACACGCGCGTATTCGAATGCAACGTTGTGTCAAAATTTCAAAGCAATCGGTAAAACTCTTAAGATTTTGAACAAACGAACATTTACATTTTTACTTAAATAGATAGATGTGTGTGCGTGTGTGTGTGTGTGTGTGTATGTATGTATGTATGTGTGTGTGTGTGTGTGTGTGTGTGTGTATATATATATATATATATATATATATATATATATATATATATATATATATATATATATATATGTATATATATATGTGTGTGTGTGTGTGTGTGTGTGTGTGTGTGTGTGTGTGTGTGTGTGTGTGTGTGTGTGTGTGAATATAACATGTACAATATCAATGATTTTAAAGAACTAGATATATCAACTAACCCAATTATTTATATTTATAATAACTTTATTGTATTCAATGAATGGATGCATACAATTTATGTTTAATATAACTTTGACTATGACCGAAAGGGATCTTCGTTTAAACCACAACTATAATTTTACGGACCATGACATTTAAACTCCGCTAGCTTAACGAAAAGTTAGTCTAAGGAACTGTTGTGTTTACTAAAAGTTAATTATTACGGTCAACGAAACTCAATGTAAACCAAAATTCATGATGTAACAAATTTCCTGATAAAATTAATAATAATAATAGTAATTTCTGCATTAGATAATTAAATTTTACAAATTTTCCGTTATAATTTCTTGTTCCTAATTTTCTATCCCAATAAAAAAAGTAAAATTAAATGTAACCGATAAAGGCTATTTATTTTCTAAAATATCCAACATTACTCGGTTTATAAATTTTAAACAATTCTTATGCTTAAGTCTTCTTATACGAAAAACAACCAGTTATAAACATTTTGAGAGTAAATTTAATTTTCAAAACTTTAGCTATTTAACTTTTGTTATAAAATTAGAAATAAAACAGCTTCTTATGTAACATGTTAGTAAAATGCTTAGATGTAATTATACAATAGTCATAATTTTTGTTTTAAAAAGTCTTCTATATAAAAAATAATAATAATCTAAACAAAATCAATAAAGATTGAAATATATATCTATTAAGTTGTAGAAAATATCTGGAATTTTATAAAAATCAATGTAAAAAATTGTACGGTCTTTATTTTCATAGATAATGATTTTTTTATAATATTCTATTAGTCTACAGATATTTATTATAGCTTTCTATTCAAGAATTGTACGAAGCTGCGTTCCTTCTTTAAGTAATGAGTGTATGTTAGCTTGTTACCTCAATAGATCAAGTTGTGTAATTAATTAAAGCCAAATAATACCGTAGATATGTTATTAATTATAGCCGAAGATAATTTCATGGAGCCTTCAGCTTAACATGTAAACGGTTTGGTCTTTATTCAACTTATCAGTTTCCAAAAAAATATAAAAATCTTCGAGGAATTTTTTTTTATGAGATGTAAAAAATTCATCCTGAAAAATAAAATATAATTATTTTTAAAAAAAAGGAAAATTAATCCCAAATCTAATCGATATCGGTAAACCAGCATGTAATACAAGAAAATTATGTAATAGTTGAAGAACAAGAATACATTTTAGCTGCAGCTAATTAAAACGTGGAAGGCTGAGAGGATCCTGAAGTTATCAGGCGATAAGACCAAGGCTATTTTGATGAAGGGAATTCAACCAGTATCTTCTGCCCCCGTTAAATATTTAGGTGTGTGGCTAGATAGGAGATCTTTCCAGCACCACATTAAGGAGACCATTTCGAGAACCGACATGTTGGTGGGCTCACTGGGACATATACTGAGTAATAACACCGTTGGGCCAAGGTACTCCGAAAGTCTCCGAGCTACATACTAAGTCACTCTTGTAAGTTCCGGGAGCACACAGATATGTCATCACTGGGTACCACAGTGGGTAGGGTCTCTGTGAAGAAACTGACAGAGCCCGCCCCACCACGACAGATGGTGAAGGCGGCAGGCAGCACATTTGCGGATCTTCTTCGCACTCTAAAGGACTCCGTGTCGTCGGGCGAAAAAGGTATACTCTCGGCGCGTCGAGGTCACGGAGAGGATCTTCACATCAGAGTTACGGACACTGGAGACCTGCTGAGCAGCTACGCCGGCAAATTTTGGACAAGGTGGAGGGCACGACAGTTACGGGTGGTAGGAGCGTTCGACGTGTTCACTTGCTCATAAAGGACGTAGACGCCTTTACCTCCAAGGTGGATTTAGTGGGTGATATCCGCAAGACAGCTGGAGACTCAGTGATGACAGATGTCCTCTACCTGCGGTCCTCATTTGGGAATAAAAAAGTGGCGACAGTGGCGGTCCCGCTTCTGCTCGCGGATAGATTGCTGAAGTAGGACCGCATCCGCATTTCAAGAAGGTCATTTGAGAAGCGTTGCTATAGATGTTTAAGGGATTAGATACCGGGCTGGCTCCTGCGGTGGTCCCGGTAGTCGAGGACATTATTTCAAATGTGGGATTGCGAGGCATCTACGTAAGGGTTACCCAACGGAGGCCAAATGTGCCCTTTTTACTTCTCGGGGGCATTCTCTCGGGGGACGTAGCTGCAGGACCAAACCCAAATAATGAGGTGCTTTTCCTGTGTTTTGGGGAAGACCTGGGTTGGGACAACCCTGTCCAGAAGGGGTGAGAACGTCAGTTCTTGAATAGGCAGTTTCAGGTGATGACACCATCTGCAGCTGTGTTAATGCATGGTATCGGGTCTAGCTCCAGTGGGAGGGACAAATGCTGATATGAACTCAAAAAAAAAATCCTAAAACAAAATATACAAGACAGAACTACCTATATAGCGCAATTACTAAAAAAAAAGCTTTTTTACTTATTTATTTATAGTCAGCGAACACACAAACATCATGGAATGACAAAGGAGTCAAATTCAACATCAATATAACTGATACTGTGCGATAGATTTATTAAATCAAGTAATTAAGACGAATATATAGTCAGTAAATCTTTAAAATTAATCTAGGAATTGCCCCCCAATCCATTGAAGATAAGATTAAATCAGAAATTTTTAGAAAAAATTTAAAAAAATATTTTGTTTCATCCAAATATTTTGATGAAACTAAATATAATAATGCGGTTGAATAATAAAAATATCATTATCGAAAAAGTTACATATTTGAAAAAAATATATATTTTAATCGGAGCATATTTATAATAATCTTTATATAAAACAATTTTAAGAACTTTTCAATCCATCTCGTAGAATATTATGTCTAAAATCTAGTTTCAGTGATTGTTGTTAGACGATTGTTAGAAATCCAATTTACTTATTTTAATTAAATATTTTAACTATTTAAAATATTTTAATATTTTAATTTTTATTTATTCATCCACCCTTATTTTTCCCTGAAAATTTGTCTGAAATTACGTTAAATGAATGAAAGCCTTCTAAAGGATTTTGGTAATAAGCCTTCTTTATTCCTCTTTGTTTATATTCTCTCAACAAACCAACCAGCGTTTATCTAACATAATCCCTTAAATCTATAAAACTCTTATTTAATCTAGGTTGTTTGTGTGTACAAATTACGTATCTTTGTTCACTATTTATTTACCTTTACTTAACGGTAAGCTTAAATGTTAGTGCGATTAATGGATCAAGAACGGACAGTAATAATTTGTGGTTAAAAGAAAACAAAGCTTGTATTACTAAAGATAAACTCATTAATATTACACCATACTACACTGAAGTATTAATTATAAGTTATTTATTACTATTTTTTTTTTTTTTTTACTTACGATCAGTTAAATCTCTATAATAACTAGACGAACTGTTCTCTAGGTTTCTATGAAAAAATAAAGATTAATATGTAATTAATTCAATAACAATATTCTTAAAAAATGTTTTCACCGACCTCCGTGAAGATAATGATACATTAAAATGCAATTACTATTAACAATAATACTTAGGTGCTTTCCCTCAGGTTGATAATCCCCCCCGTCCGGATCATAACATCTACGTTCCACGTCCAGGGCGAAAATAGCTGTACATATGTACTATTCATAATGCTGGAAAACGGGACTTCGAGTGTTTTCCCTCGGAAATGGAATTTTCTTTGGCCTGATTCCACCTACAAGCCTTAATACAAGGACTGGATTTTCGGTCAGCTGCAAATATGAAAACTTTAATGATTATGGAAATGGATGCACACCATCTTTAGAGCCAACTAGAATAAATAAGGTTATAAATAATAACAATAAAAAAATATATATATATAAAATATCAGCAGTTATTAAATAAAATTTTATGTACTTTTTGTTTTAAAAGAATATGTATATGTAATTTAATAGCCGTACAAGTAATTCATTTGGTCTCCATATCAGATTTGGTGAAATATCTGATTATACGTTTTTGTTTTCATTTCGTTGATGGTTACATGATAATAAATTAAATAAACATAGTATTAGATAGATTATAAAACATGCATTTATTTAAAGAGTAATAAAGGGACTTACTCTATCCTAATATTTCAGATAAGATTCTTGAATTAATAATTGTATAAATGTTTGATGTTAATAACTAGTATTTTAGCAATTGTGAAACTCTCCACTTTATTAAAAAATTGGAGGATCGTATCTCACTTTCAAATGAAATAAGGTTAAATGAAGTACAGCAGAAATGTGTATATCTAATTTAATAGGCATACATATGGGTATATGTAATTTAATAGGCGTAAAAAGCTGATGTGGTGTCCATATGAAATTTTTTTAATTCAAGAATATCATGCTGTAAAATAGCATTCATTTTACTTTTGTTCTACTGTATCGAAATCAGACCAGAAATCTGAATAATTTAATGACTAAGCGATTGAGAAAGATTATACTGGTGATTTTCATAAAAGGATTAGTCACATTGCGAAAGATTACGGCCAACATTTTTGTTTGTAAGACAAGCATACAATTTTTTTTTTAATTATGTATTAATACGGATAATTATTATTGTATTATAATTTGATACTCATGGACAACTTTGTAGATAATTAATCACTACCTCAAAATTTCTTTATTTAAAAACAATAAATCACCTAGAATATGCACGGTTTTTATTTTCAAAACATACTTGACAACCAATCGGATGGTATATTCTAAAAAGTCAATAATCTGAAAATAAACTTGATGCAATACATTTTTCACAAATTAATGAATCCCTACAGTAAATATTAAATCCTTTTAAAATTTCCAAACAGGTAACATTTCACAATAAGTTATATCATTTTACTTTTCAAATTCAAGTATATTTTAATAAATACATAAAACCTACATGTTATATTAGTTCCTACTCAAACTTATTGATCTTTAGTAAAATGTGAATTAATTTAAGTTTTTTACCAGATATTAAAATTAAAAAGATCCACTCGCAAATCAGTAACAATATTAACAATGAAAAAAGAGTGATTGAAGTTATTCGGATGTAAAACGTAACATTGACTATTTGTTTCCTAAGGGTAAAGATGTCCTGAGAGATTTACGTTGGTGTAGTTTTATTTTTAAATTGACAGTAAACATAGATTTTTAGATACTCAATGCAACTTTAATAAAAAAAAAATATACGTCTAAAATTTGGCAGCCATTATAACTTCAACCTGCTTTATCAGTTTATGAATACGTTTCAATGAGAGGAAATCATTAGCGAAATGTTTATCTAATAGACGGTACGCTGATTAATATAAACAAGAAATAGGTATTTCATAAAAAATTTCGAAAATATTCCTATATCAAATTAAAACCCTGGGGATCGAAGTACATAATGATGATGATGATGATATAGTTTATTTTAAGGTCACTGAACCAAAAAAAAAAAGATTAGGTAAAAGATATCTTAAAACAGTTTCCTCCTAATTTACATACGTATTATTCTTTTAACATCTTTTTCAACTAATCCCCTTGATAAAATTCTATTTGATTGTGATGAAATGTTAACAATCCTTATCACCAATTTAATGACAAAATCTAGCTAGTTTATTACAAAAAATTCCTTCTCCTTCACCTATTCAAAATTGTATATACCTCAAAATACTTCAAGTAATATATTTAAATAATTAAATCAGACGATATTAATATGATTTTAAAACAATGAAGGAACAACAATACTCTACTAATACAAATAATTGTTGTAATTTGAAAAATTATAAACTAATTATCTACGGAAAGAATTCCCCATGAAGAAAGCCTTCATGGGGAAAAGAAAATTCAGTTGCTAGCTGCTTTTTAATCATACATATTTAAAAAATATTATTTGATATTAATAATGTTAATACGTCGATTATTACAACTGATGAAAGACACGTGTAATAGTTTTATGAATTTTTACTATTAACGTTGTAATTCAAAATGTATCAAAATTCTATGGCGCATAAATTGAACTATTCCCCGCATACGTTATTGTTTTTAGGTAATCAATGAACAAAATTTAATTTTTTTTTTCACTTTTTCTTGGATCCTTTGGATCGGCACCAAAATTAGTTGGCTGTAAATTTATTACATTACATGTCATTTATTACAATTACGATAAGTAATTTATCAAGATTGCTGAGGAAAAATATTCTTTTTTTTAATGTTTTTATTTACAGTCGCATCAACAATTACAGTCATTAGCGACTAAAATAACACTATCGTGTAGCATTATAAAAAACAACAAAAATAAACAGGAACAATAAAGAATATTGTTCCTGTTTGATATAAAACAGACGTTTTATATCTTCTTTCTGGTTTAATAAAAATTTCATATCTGAACCCAGGTCTTAGTTTTGTCGGATGGTTCCATAGATTGGGCAATCAAAAGCAGATGGTGCACGGACCATTTGACCTTGCAAGCCTCAAAGATCTTCTGAGGAGAACCAAATAGATGAGCGTGGGTGAGCCTAGTGTGTCCAATCCTTAGTCGAGTTAAGATGATTTGGTCTCTTCTGTTGCTCGGAGAAAGAGGTTTCTCGAGCACGTTCTCCCGAATGTTATGAAATGTTATGAAAGGTCTCAGCAGTAAGAACTTATTCTACTGAGCCCGCAATTTTAACGGACTGATCTCATGAAGTCTTTCTCACATGTCGATTGTACTCGGATGCCACAAGTTGCAGCTCTCTTGGCAGCCTTATCGGTCCCTTCGTTTCCCAGGATGCCACAATGGCCAGGGACCCGTACCAGGACCACAGTCTTATTTATCCTTGAAAGGATATCGTGAATAATATGTACGATGGATTCAGAACTCTGCAGCTCAAGCTCTCAAGTACACTCATAGAGTCGGTAATTACTAGGAAGCTGTCATCACTACAATATTCTTGGTTTGCCTTATCGCTTCAATTAGGTAACTTTATGGTCTGGTCGTACGGAGTGCTCATCTATTCCATTATTAAGTCATAAGCCGCTGGGTCTGTAGCAAATTAATGTTTATTCAAATACATCTTATTTACTTATTGTTCTATGAACAGATTGTAAAGTTGCTCTGTCGTTATAACAAAAAAAAAACGTTTCCTTTTAAAAAAATTAATAAGTCACTAATACGTGTTTACTTACATCAGTTTTTTAATAATTAATTTTTTTAATTTACATAAAAAATAATTGTTATTATTATTACTTTTTAAATAATTTAAATAACTTAATTTATGCGTAATTTACTGCGATCAGTTAATACGGCTAAGAAAAATTATTTTATGATTTACGTGAAGGAAATGAGCTCCCAGTGAAGATTTTCTGAAAATTGTTGAAAGTTTAAAGGTCTATATCTACTTTCACAGTAAACTAAATAGTTGTATTCATTATTCGTAATGCTTTTAGTTGTCAAAGTCGTAATTTGTTTTTTTGAACATATTAGCTAATTGCTAAACAATCTATAATCGTTGAACATGCGCTAATTGTAAATTATACTAATTGTCAGACTGGTGAAAATGATTACCTTACGAACGCTTTATCGTACATTCAAATCATTAGATATTTACATTAACTTAAGTTACAATTCTTTATGGCTTTCAAAATAAATTAAAAAAAAATGTATTATAATTCATTCAACGTTAATTAGTTTTTTACGATATTCTTTTTCCCAGTCTAAAGTTTTATAGTGTACTAATTTTTTACAGCATTAAAATACAGTATAATTTCACTTTATTCAATTAAACATAACCATAATTATATGGTCTTTTATTTTTCATAAAAATATTTATAGACATATTTGGAAAAAAATTATTTAAAAATCTTATGTATAATAGTTATTAATTAATTAATTTGGTTTGTTTTGTGTTACTGTTACCTTTCTTATTTTTCGATCGAATGATTATCATTCTCTTTTTTATTCAATAATAAAAATATAATGTGAAGAAAAAAAATGTTTTCATTGTATTATAGTTAGTACAATTTGCAGTGGTGATGATAATTTTTATTATACGATAGCATATAATGTTAGTTAAATATTTGCCAGGAACGCTCACAAGAATGAGGCCTTTTAATCGTTAGATTTAATTAGTTCATCATTCATGTTTATAACACCAACTGTTTCAAAATAAATTATTGTAAACACTGCAAGTAATTAATATTAATATTGTTATAGTATATTTAAATTTAAATTGTATTGAATTCATTTAAAAACTCGATATAGTATTAAGTAAATACAAAATTCATCAAGGTAGTAAATACAACTTTAAGGAAAACGGCTGGAGGTTCAAAGATTTTTTTTGATTTTTTTTATTATTCCTTTTTATTTTTTTATTCCTAGAGTGGACGTTACAATCTGTTCAACTTATGCGTAATAAGCAATTCCTCCCTTACCCAATGAGATGAATATGACGTAAATGAGGTGTAGTCTTGCCAACTACAGACTCATGCCAACTATTCTTCAAATGTGGTGTGTGTGAACCCCATCCACCAAAGTGCACCGGTATTCACCGTCTACCATTCTTTTATTTCTGTTTACGGTGGTTCTTCCGGAACGACCGTGTAAGGTAATACCTTACGGAGGTTGATATGTACGAATGTAAATGAAGTGTAGTCTTGTACAGTCTCCGGTCGACCATTCCTGAGATATGTGATTAACTGAAACACAACCACCAAAGAACACCGGTATCCGCGATCTAGTATTCAAATCCGTGTAAAAATAACTGACTTTACTAGGACTTGAACGCTGGAACTCTCGACTTCCAAATCAGCTGATTTGGAAAAACGCGTTCACCACTAGTGCAACCCGGAGGGGGTTTGGTTAGGTCTAATTAGACTTAACTCATCGGCTTCGTCTACTGGAGAACGCGTCTTCGCAAATCAACCAATATCGAAGTCGAGTTCCAACGTTCAAATCCTAGTAAAGGTTCTTATAGGGATTTGAATACTAGATCCGGGTGGATACCGCTGTTCTTCGGTGGGCGGGTTTCAATTAACGAAACATGTCAGAAATGGTCGATTTGAAACTGTACGAGACTAAACTTCACTTACACTCATGCGAGGTGTGTGAGCAAAGTAATGAGACTGACTTTTTACTTAACAAAGTTTTTATTTTTTCAAACAACAATATTATCCCCTTCAAAGTAATTCCCTCGGGCAGCTATACACCTGCGGAGTCGTTGTTCCCACTCCTGATAGCAGCGCTGGAAGGCTTGAACTGGTAGAGCTTTTAATTGGTCGGTCACAGTCTTTTGAATTTTCTCCAGAATTCCAAAGTGACTTCTTTTAAGACATGTTTCAATTTCGGGAAAAGGAAAATGCCACAAGGACTCAAATATATATAGTTATATTTGTTATTATTGAATAATTATTTGTTAAATTCTTTTTTACATTCCGCAATCGGAGGTTAAAATTATTAATACATCAATATATTTAAATTAAAAAAAAAGGATTCAAACCGAGTCAGATTCGAACCGATGTGCCTTCCCCTTGTAAGATCCAAATATTTCATTTATTAAACTTTTATGTGACTATAACTCTGGAACCGATGAAAACAAGTACCACTTATGATATATCATTGCAACGCTCCCAATGAAGGCTTATTACAGCAGTTAAAAAAAGTGCAAAATACCAATATTTCAAAATTGAAACCTCCCTTTATTTATAGGTCTAACTGTATACACATTTTTGGCCCAGAAGTTGACCCAGTGTTGAAATAAAAAGTTTCAACATTCTACAGCTAAATCGTTTTTGAGTTATGCGAAATACATACGTACGAACGTACAGACGTCACGCCGAAACTAATCAAAATGGATTCAGGGATGATCAAAATGGATATTGATCAAAATGACCAAAATAGATGATCAAAACGGACCGAAATTTTTCGCGATACAATACTTTCTTTACTTCGTACAAGGAAGTAATAAGCGAAAATGAGTAAAAATAAATAAATAAATTATAAAACTAGATAATTCATTTGATGTCAAACTATACTGATTTATTTTACAAAATGTAGTCTTCATCTGAATAAATAAAAATCTGAAAATATATAACGTTTATCAACAGGGAAAGTGGCAAAAAAGTAGATTGTTTAAAAAACTACGCTTTTTTATAAGAACTTCATTTATATTCCAGAAGTATAAAATTCTTAATTAAAAGTATATTTTTATCTTCTAAAATATAACAAGAAGCAATATCTGAATAAAGATTTCCATATAGGATAAACAAGAATTTGTAAAATAAAATAAAATTTTTCACTTTTTCCCTTTTTCGCTTCATCCCATTTTCCCTATTACCCCTTTTTCGTTTCCCCTTCGTCCATTTTCCCTTCTTCCTATTTCCGGTTTACCCTGATTTCCGTTCTCCGTTTGCCCGCGTATAAATAGGTCCGTAGTTTTTAGTCTATAGCAGACAAACATACGAACATAGTCTTTTATATGTGTAGAAAAAGAAAGTCTGTTTGTATATTTCTTTGTTTGTTGTCGACAACGTCGTCACCTAGCGGATTTAATTTTTACAAAACTTTTTCTTTTCACGTAACAAGTATATGTTTTGAATATTTGCCAAATAGCTTCATAAATATAATATTTCTAAATATCTCAACCCCAGTGCCACTTACCAGGTCCATTTTTTGGAAAAAATAATTCTTTTAACGTACCTAATGTATATTCAATGTATGAGCCAAATCGGTCCATAAATAAATTTTTTCGAAATATCCTTACTCCAGCGCCACCTAGCGGAACCCAACTAATTCGGAAACCTTTGCGGGGATGCGCAAAGTAACTCACCAAAGTTTCATCGCAATCGGATAAATGGTATAAGAACATACGGTATACGGGACAAACGAATATTCATTTACTATATATATAAAAGATGATGAACTGGCTCGAACATTACGTTCTCGACTGGATTACAATCTCGCTTCTCGTTGCTTGTTTGTTTCTGATGATCGTGCTTGAGACGAAGAACGACCGATCGCTAGTTTTTTGGGAGGCATACCTGCACACAAATGGCGTTAAAATTGGTTGAAAATTAAAAATAAATATTATTTTTAACAGATATATTTCATAATAAAAAATTAGAACTCAGCTTCAGTACCGCAAACTGTGTGCGAGATGGGTTCCCAAGATGCTGTCCGACCATCACAAAACAATAAGAATGGACGCCTCCCCTAAAATTTCTCCAGCGCTACCACAATGAAGGAGAAGATTTTTTGAACAAAATTGTCACAGGAGACGAGACATGGGTCAATTTCGAAACAATCCAAACATTCTCATTCTCCCAGTAAACCAAAGAAGTTCAAGCAAACCTTCTCCAACTTTCTGCTGAAGGCTACTGTGTTCTGGGACCGGCATGGAGTTCTCTGAATTCATGGAACGTGGCACGACCATCACTGCAGCCTCATACTGCGTGACTCTTCAACGTCTACGAAGGGAATCAGAATAAGCGGAGAGGAATGCTGTCATCAGGCATTGTCTTTCTCCATGACAATGCTCGGCCGCACACTGCAGCTGTAACAAAGAAGATCCTGCAGCGTTTTCGTTGGCAAGTGTTTGATCACCCACCATACAGCCCGGACTTGGCTGTTACAAATAATTTTTTTTTTATTTTCACTGTGGTTTTAATTTCGTGACCGATCGTACTTTGGAAAAATAACCCCTGATCTTTTCCACTATAGGAATGCACGGCTTAAACGTTTTGATGCATGTCAAATATAAAATAATTTGAATAGAGGAAGAAATTACTGAACTTATAGTCGCAGTTTTATTTAATAAAATTATTAAATAATTTCTCAACAATAAAAAAGAAAATCAAATAAAAATGGATTAATTTTGTTTATAGAGAAACGTTGTTAATAAATTCTCATTTCTCTAAAAGGAGTTACAGATTACACACATACAACATCACTGGAATGAATTTGAAGTTGATTTTACAGAGGGCACCACCTCTCCGAACCTGTTATTATGCCAGATTACACACGTACAACTTAATTTGACACTGGAATGAATTTTAAGTTGATTTTTCAGAGGGCACCTCCCCTCTGATCATGTTATTATGCTAAAACACAACACAACAGAAACAAGTTAGGCGAAGTTGAGGGGAAGGGTCAACCCCTCAACTTAAACGTACGATAGGGTCGGGAGGGTACCTTTCGGCCAGGAACGGTATCTTTCCAGGGTAGGGAGATCTAGACACAGGGTCGCGAGACGGGCGAGTATCGTACAAAAGTTACACTTACATGGTAGAATAAAATAACACACAAGTAATAAGTCACACATAGGGTCAAATTGCATACATATCAAGCGTGTATTAGCAGGAAGGAGTGGACGTTCCTTTACAATAATATTAATTTATGTTTTGTTTCGAGAAACAAAAACCTAAACAACCAAACATTTTTAAAGAAAACAATAAATTTGTACTAATGTATTAATTGCATTTACAACTATAACTTTATAATAAGTTGTTTACATTACTATTATTAAAAAAAATTTGTGAAAATACATAAATCAAGTAAATCTATAGTAAAATTACTAAGTAAATTATAGGTAAAATTATTTTGTTATTCACTAGATACAATAAAAAGCTGAACATAAAAAATTATCTCCATTTATTGAAATAGTTCAATTTATTACTATAAACAATTACTCATGAAAAATACCTAGTTGATGTAGAATACATTTACGAATAGCGTCTTACTAGCAGCTTCCTATCAGAGCCAAGCTTATATTTTCGTCTAGCGCTCTCTACAAATAACTATAGTACTAGGATTATATGAAAGATACCTATGCTTCTAATATTGCACTATGCTTTGTGTTAAAAACAAATATCATTTTAAATAGTATGTACGAGAGTCAAATATAAACCGAATATATCCCCCTCAAATAGAACACGAACTTTGTCTTCAAGGCTCGTATATGAGTATAAGGGAGCTGGCGCAAAGGGAGATGTAAGAAGAGGCTGAAGATTCCAGCAGCCGCTACTTGATTTCTGATCAGCAGCGTCTTGTCAGAGCAAAATGTTATTACCGAAAATTATCTCAAGAATGTTTCTTTAAGTGTGATACTATTTCTTGAAATGCTATTTTGCGTACATTACAAATCGGCAAATTCAAATTTTCTATCCCCCGTAGTATTACATAAATTACGCTTCAAAAATTTTTTTTTATGCTCATTAACAATTATAATTACAATCGGCTCTCCTGCGGAGCCATAAGTAAGTTTCCTGACAAAACATATGATAAGGAGGTCCTTAAGAAACCCCCAAAATAAATAATACACAATAAATAGTTACAAGTAAACGTAAGGTTCAATATGAAATTTCAAGCTCAGTCATAAATCACAAAACATTAATTTCAGCACATATAGTCTACAAAACAAACATCAATAAAAAAGAAAAAGAAAGAGAAGTAACAAGAAATTTCATGCGACACCACTAAACTTGACGGTGTTAGATTCCAAACTGTAACGCGACCCTAAGTCGAGTACAAGGGCACGTTTCAACCCTCGGACGTCTCTGCTGTTATCGAGTAGATTAATTGCAAAGTGGTTTACATGATTCTCAAGCCTCTGCAGGTATTTGACATTGAGTTGTTGTGCAATCTCACGAACCGACGGGAGCTCCAGATAATAATTACTTTTCTCGCACACCTAGTATTATTAGTTAATTTATTTTATTTTATAAATTATTTACCTATTTTTACTTCCTTGTAAGAAGTAATGGAAATATGGTAATCGCGAAAAATTCCGATTTTCAGGTTTCAACGGAAATATCCATTTTGACCATCCCTGAATCCATTTTGACTAGTTTTGTCGTAACGTACGTACGTATGTACATACATATATATGAACGTATCTCACCTAGCTGAAAAACGATAACAGGGTGATGAAACATTTATGAAAGAAAAAAAAAACAAAAAAGTAAAAAAAATTAAAAATGAAAGTAAAACAGAAACATCCTAACCCCATAGGGGAAAACATCCTGCATGTGATTTTTTCCGTCGCCACGCCGCCCCTTCCGTACGTTGCCCTTATGGGCTTTATCGGAGCTCATCTTCAGTACCTCGGTAATCACATCTTTCAGACAAGCCTCAGCCAGGATGGCACCGATGCGAATACCACAAGTGACATTCCCATCGGTGTACTACTAACATAAACTCCAAACAAAACACATCTAGCCAAGTCTTAAACAAGACTGAATGACTTTCTAAACAAGAAGAAATTGAATTCTACCTACCCAAAAGATAAAAATGCGTTCGACATACAACGAATTATAAAATGCAACACAAAAACACTAACAATATATAACAATAAAAATAAATAATGTAACATGAAACATAACTAACAAAAAACAAAAAAAAAATCTATAATCAAACAAAAACAGCTACAGTTAACAAACCATAAAACAAAATAATAATAATAAAACCAAACATAGAAACAAAGAAAGTCCAAGGGGAACATCATACCCCTTTAGCGATCCTTCCTTTCACCAAATATGTAATAAACACCGAGATGAAGGGAATGAAGGTTTGATTAATGCATAACACTTAGCGGATGTAATTAAAATAAGAGTTTCTAAGGTCTAGAACGTGTAGCCGCTTATGTCTTCTAACATCCTCACCGTTATCTAGGTTTACGGCCAAGTGGTTAACGTCATTTAAATTAACAAATATAACCTGAAAGGGTGTATTCTTCCTTGATATACCGTAGATCCAAATATTCGTTGATGTCGTAGTTTTTAGCAAACCACGGCGTCTCAGCAATATATCTCGCTAGTTTGTTCTGAAATCGCTGCATGATTTCAACATTTATCTTGCGTGCCGTGCTCCATATTTGGATTATATGGTTTCAAAATTACAGTCTCAGTAATAATCAAAAAAAAAAGTCTCAGTATAATCTCTTTATTTTATAAAGATAACTCAGACCTCCTGCCCAGCAACCAGTACATTTCATTGAACTTCAGACCTCCTTCCCAGCAACCAGTACATTTCATTGAACTTCACGTTAAGTGGCTTTCTCTTCTCTCTCGCATGAAGCTTCCATGACAAACAACGATTTAGGTGAAGACCCGGGTACCTTACACTTACAGTATGGGGGATTAAAATGCCGCAAAGGTGGACCCGAGGGCAGTCTCCTTTCCTCATTGCGAATGTAACATGGCTCGAATTAGCTTGAATTTCCATGGAGCTGCCACCTATTTATTAAATTTAATTCAGATTGTAGATTTGGCGAGGTCACAGTTGGGCATCTTACTTACATTTGATTGCATTCATTTAAATCAGTTATTAACTCCTTTGAAGGTTTATTTTATTTCAAACGGTGAAATTTCATTTAAATTATTGGTAGCCTGTAAAAAAAGAGACTTGCATTCTCTAAAGTAAAACTCATCGATTTGATTAAATAATGTAAAATATTTATATTAGCTGGAAAAGCAAGTAGACCTAAAATTTTAAGAAAAGAGCAGTAACTAGGTTTATTTTTGATTACAGAAATTATTAAGATAACTCTTTTTTTTTTGAGTAGAAAAATTCTTACGATAATAATCTTTTAGAAAAATTAAGTAGCAGAAAGTATGACTTCAAAAAATTATGCCATATTATCAAAACCGGAACAGAAAATTTACTAAGTACGTATAGAGAAATATACGTTGAAAGTTATTTATCTTTGAAGGGTTAATGAATTATGCTTCGGACTTCTGCTGAAGAAAAAGGATTTATATAAAATATATTTTGTTAAATGAATACAGTTGTCTTACATGATAATTAGTTGGTATCATATTTCTAAAAATAATTGTGATAAATAACGGGATAATTCAACATTTTATTTGTAATTTATATATAATTATTAATAATTTCTAAAATAAGACAATAATATGTGCAATAAAATTAATAAAAGTAAATGTTTTAACTAATTAATAATTAATATAATCCTTAAACTCTAGGAAATATTTATGTTCTTTAGGTTTTTTGCATGTACAAATTGAATATTGGAATATTAAAAAATTCACAACGTTTTACTAAACTTACCTTTAACGTGAAAATTTATTTATACACAAATACCCCTTTAAATTGTGAATCACCGTGAAAAAATGAATGGTTATTGGAACTATATACTTAAATAAAAGATACTCAAAAAAAAAGATATTTATTAACTTCTTATTATTAAATGGTTTTGCCAACTTAACATAGATTATTTAATTTTCATTTCTACACTAATTCACATTTGAAGCGGTATAATTTTGAAAAGTGTTGAATACTGTGTTAGCGTATATGTTCCACGAATAAGATTTTCAAAAATTCATCTGCTGGTTGTACTCAGGAGATAATTGAGTAATGTGATAATTAAGAAGTGTCTGGGATATCTTTTTGGATATGGATTGCAGTTATTTTTTTCGGGAAATGTAACTTCGTACCATGCGTCTGAAGAGACAGATCCTACGGTAGATTCTAAAAATAAAAGGCAGAAAATATTAAAAAGAAATTACAGTGGCCGCTTGTAAAACTAAATCCAGTACTGTTCAAATTTAACTACCAAAGTTAGAATTCAAGTTGACGATTTTAAATATAAAACGAGAAATCTCGTTTACCTCTTCCGTATACCGATAAATATAACCCTTCCTACGTACAAGTTTTGAAATAAATTATTTTTTCTTATACTCCCCAATTATTTTAATTCACAACGGATTATGATAGTTGTATATATTTTTTCAAGCTAATCACCGCGTGAGAGATTAATTATGTATTATTTTCCAGAAGGAACGAAGTATAAAATTCCTTGCAAAAATCAATTAATATTAATAAAATTAACTAATGTTTGGTGTTTAATAAACATCAAAATAATATTCATAAAAATACCTTTTTAAACCGGACTAAAAAGTACAACACATCGCTTCTCACCAGTTAAAATATGTGGCTTCCTAAAGCCGTAAAGTAAACCCTTTCTTCTTTTTCCTGTTTATCCTCCGGTAATAACGTTTCAGATAATACTTCAGAGGATGAATGAGAATGATATGTATGAGTGTAAATAAAGTGTAGTCTTGTACAGTCTCAGTTCGACCATTCCTGAGATGTGTGGTTAATAATTGAAATTCAACCACCAAAGAACAACGGTATCCACGATCTAGTATTCAAATCCATGTAAAAATAACTGACTTTACTAGGACTTGAACGCTGGAAATCTCGACTTCCAAATCAGCTGAGTTTGGAAGACGCGTTCACCACTACATCAACCCGGTGGGTTCGTAAACTAAACCTACATTTTTCCAGATTAACTACATTTATATAGACCCAAAATTCTACAATAGTCCTGATATAATTGTATTATCACAATGGAGATAAGAGATTAATAAGTAAATTAAACTGTTTAAAAAATAGTGCAACGGTTGTTTAACCTTGGTTTGCAGAATGAAGTGAAAGTGTTCAAGCCCCTTTGATGATCTCAAAGAACGTCTGAGGTTAAAACCATACTGTTTTTTTTTTTTTTTTTTTTTTTTGTTATTAACAACTAAACTTTTATTTATAATTTTTTTCTTTTCTCGTTTCCTTTTCCTTTTTATGTAGTAATAGTTCCCGCTTAATTAGTTCTGATCGGTTTCGGCTTGATGAGTTGCTGAATTGAACTGAAACGCGGTAGAGATAATTACTTTGTTATTGTTTATTTTTCTATTTTTATCCATATTTGTACGAGTGTCTATGCATGCATATGTGTGTGATTTCACTCAAGGAGTTTATTTTCTTCTGATTACATTATATACAGAGCCGAAAGTTTGTTTA
This sequence comes from Lycorma delicatula, assembly GCF_047948215.1. NCBI lineage: Eukaryota > Metazoa > Arthropoda > Insecta > Hemiptera > Fulgoridae > Lycorma > Lycorma delicatula. Next base: position 136,194,011 of record NC_134460.1, read on the forward strand.
TTCTCGAAGCACGCGAGAACCAACTGACCGATTGCTATCAAATTCGCAGGACATATTAGTGTTATCCAAGGAAAGATTATAATAGACTTAGGCCCTTGCCTCCTTGAGAATGAAGGGAAATTAATTAAAAAATAATTTCTGTCACCATGGTAACAGAAATAAGTCGTGAATCTTTCATCGTTAAAGGTTCGTGTACTTAAGTTACCATAGTTACTGCTATTCTGTCTTTTGTAATTTAACTTCTTTTTCAGGTATTTATAAGCCTGAATGTTTTAACCGTTTATCAGTATCATCTCACAAATATGAGAATAAGGTACACTGAATGGTTTTGAACAGATCGGAATAACGAGCAAAGGGAGATGTGTGGTTCTGGGGTGGGCCCGGTTGGGAGGCCCTAGGGAGCTCTTGAGTCCAATACGAGGCTCGCCTCCGCCGAACTGGGGCTCGGGGATTGAGTGGGCGGAGCCCCGACCGGCTAGTTAACTATATAAAATATACACATGTTTTTTTTTTGTACCTGAATTCGAGCGATTTTTTAATCTCATTTTAAACCTGATCACTCCTTCTGGTAAACGGAATTTATTTATAATTTTCCTGATGAGAAATATATTTTCAATTACTCCTCATTTTTTCTTTTTCATTTTATGGTTATGTTACAGCTATTTTTATTACAATTGTAATAAACAGTCAATAAAATGAAATAACATGCTATTAATATTTCACTGCTATTTCACTGCGATTTTTATTAAATGTTTATTACAATTGTATAAGCATAACGTAAACTTTTTGTCCTGAATGTGTATTAAAACTATATAAAACTAAAAAATAAATATCAGTTTTACAAGATGTTGCTAATCTTTTATCGACTAATATGAAGAGATAGCGAACAATTCAGTTCAAATTTTCACCGTAACGGATTTGTAACACATGAAATAATTTAACTGGAAAACGTTTATTTTCATACCAATTAATAACCCATTTCCTTTTGATTATGTAAATAAATTAAGCAATAACAATTATAACGCATCAAAACACAGAAGGAATGAATAGATAAATAAAACAAAACATTCCAAAATACGTCTCTCTCTATTTATGTGGTTTGGAACTCATCAGTTAAACTAAAAAAAAACATTGCTTTATAGTTTAATCCTAGTTTTAGTTATTATTGTATTTTGTCGGTATATAAGGGATTAAAGTTTTGTGGTAAACTTTACACGAATAAAGGAAAGAGGCAACGAGTTAACTGTGGTTTTCTAAACCCAGTTCATTACTACATACTGTAATATAGTAAAAACAGTATTTAACAAAACAAAGAATATTATTCCCCTTTATTCTTGTCCTATGTAATGATTTTCCTCTTTAATTTCAACCAAAACAACATAAAATACGTTTTATTCTGAATTTAATCCTCAAATCGTACTATAATAACATTTATTTGTCAACGTATCTATATATGCCTGTATGTACCTTCTGTACATACGAACACAAGTATGTACACTTTCACATACCTTGTGTATGTGAAAATATACATACTCGTCTACAATTTACACTTACACGGGAGATACAGTAACACTTTCACATACACAAGGTATACATATCTTGTGTATATGAAAGTGTTACTATCCCACTTTAGAAGTGAAAGAGTACCACCTTATGTGAAAGAGTAATCGCGTTACTCACTTTCCAAGTGAACGTAGAAATAAGTGTTTGTTTTAGCAGGAAGAAGTGAGCGTTTTCCTCAAAATATATTATAATTTACTACAGGATGTAATTAAAAACAGAAAGTACGTTTCGTTTATCATTTACTAATGAACTATAAATAAAGCTTATATTAAAAGCTTATTTTCTGTATTAAAAAGGATTAACTTTATTATTTTTTTAAGTTACTTCGACAAAAGATTTTGGCATAAAATTTGTAATTTATAATCACTTTGGATATTTAAGAAAAAAATTAGGTATACAATGTACCCCAGAAGGTGTTGGCCAAACTTAAAGGGCTTTTTTTCTTTTTTTTAACTCCCTTCCCCACAACGGCCCGATCCACGATCCCGTATAACACGGCCTTGAGGATACCAGCTTCCTCTACCTCCCTGAGAGGCCATGCCAGACCCGGCTACGCAGTTCCTGGCAGCACCACCCCAGTGACTGGGTTTCGGTCTTTTAATATGCGACTGCCTCTAATCCGGTGTTCCCTACCGGGGCCCCAAACTTGGTGACGGTCTTTCTTTTTCCCACCTAAGGACCCCAGGAGTCCCCGTTCAATCATTGAAGATGGGACGCCGGAGCATTCCATCCCTCCTGAACGGGACTGTCCTCCCTGCCCTAACGCTAACACCCCTCACCAATCTTTCACTTCTTCCAGGGTCTTCTTTCGGATGATGTTCCCTATTACCTTACTGACTATTAACCAGTTCCGCTCACGATGAAGCATTACCTCCACTATATTATCTGCGATAACATCTCCCAACCACGTCAGCATCATCATCCTGTCTTCCTCCCAACTTGGGCACTGGAAGGCAGTGTGCTCCACGGTATCCCGTTCTCCGCAATACTGACAGATTTCAGACGACCGTCTCCTCCTGCTGCATAGATAGGTACTAAAGCTACCACGCCCCGAAGGAGCTGACTTTGGACATTATTACTAACAATAGAAATTATTAGTAATTATTTTTAATTCAATTAATAAAGTTAATGAAAACAGGCGCAAAATTATCACACCGTTGCGAAACTCCTTTAATAATTTGAACCATATCAAATCTGTTTATAAACGATTTGAACAAATAAGGCGATGCGTTTTTTTCACAATAAAAGGGTTAAAATTGATCTTATATAAAATAATTAGGTAAAGCTAATATTTACAGAGATTTTATTGATGAAAACGTTTAAATTCCATTCGTTCCATTTCGGAATTTTCAAAGGTAAAATTTTTAATTCTCTTTATAATATAGAAGATATTGTTCTGTTCATATTTACTAAATTTCATTCAAACATCTCAAACCGTTCTTGAAATAAAAATATTTATTAAAAAAAAAAAAAAAAAAAAAAAAAAAAAAAAACAGGCTGAAAGAAATTGAAGCGAAATTTGTCAGGTTTTTTTATTTTGTTGTACTGAATCAGTCCCTTATGTTTGGCCGAAAACCTTCCGGGACACATTGTATACAGGAATGAAAAAGTAAACTTCGATTAATTTTTTAAATGTATCTATTTATTTTTTATCAACTTTAAAGGTAAGTGTTTTAATTTACCAGTAATTTATAGGTCTTTCCTGTCACTCGGCTAAAGCCGCGTTCCGAGAAACTCCTATTACTGTGGGTTGTTTCTGATGCAGGGATATATCTATCCAACATCACGTTTAAAAAAAACATACGTCTGAATGTTTTACCTGAGAAAACCACAGCTTTTTAAATTCTTCATCATTACTATATTCTAAATATTACTTTTATCGAATAATGTTCTATTAGATAACATTAATAATTACAATATTATGAAACCTTTTATTATTAACGAAATAATACTTTCCTTTATTCAAATCATTTGATAAACAACTGCTATATGACTGAAGTTGTTAAAGTGAAACGCAAAAATTACTTATGAATTCAGGCATAAAATTGTCAGACTGTTTAATTTCCAGTCTACATCCCTGTTGTCAAGGGCGTAAGATGATACCCAATTACACATTCATTAATTTTCTTCTAATGTCATTAAACAGATTTGGTATTAACACTCGAAATATAATTAAAATGTTTCGTTACAAGAGAAAAACACAACAGGCTATTAATTTTTACTTAAGGTAATATTGTTACATTCGGTACCAGATAGTGAAATATCTCTAGAACCTGCAGGAATACTGTATAGAAACTGATTTCGAAAATGTTTTACCAAACCTTTTTAAAAAATCAATTTACAAAATAGTTTTCTATTTGTATTTCATAATTTATTTGATCGATTTTAAGTAAAAATAATAACTATTAACTTTCAAAACCCAATTTATATTTGAAATAAAGGACTGTAAAGAATGCAGTCGGGAATGGTGCAAAGCAGTTTTCCGTTTTTTTTTTTTTAATTTAGTTTACTAATTATTTTCTGTACATGATTGTTTCAAAGCACTAGGATAATAATAATTATTATTATTATTAATACGAAAATTATTTTGGGATAACATATTCTTGGCCGTGAGGAGGCCTTATCAGTAACAAGGCATTTGTTATAATAAAATATTTGAATCATAAACATATTTCTCTCCATTTCTAGATTTTAAATAAATTCCTTAAAATTTACTTTAAAAAATGACGAATTTCATCATTTTACGGAGTCTATGCGTATTGAACAAGTCAATTTTTTTTTTTCAAACAGATTTATTGTGGGGCTAATCCATTTTATACATTGGTATGGATGCATCTCTATACCAATGTAAACGTAAAAAATTAATTACAATTGTATCTTAATGTGCATATTCCGCAAAATGAATAATTGTATAATATTTTCGTGAGAATTAGAATTTTATGGTAAAATTACTAAAAATAAATGCAATATTAACATGTAGTTCGAGATTAATAAAATACATTTTAAAGAAATATTTCATTTCAATATGACAAGACATGATAGTTTTATCACGAATTTTGTGACTTATTCTTCTATTTTAATGCTTTAAATTCTTCGGCGTAAATAAATGAAACCTTTTAATATAACTGTCGGTGTTCTTGTAAGCCTTTGTTAGATGAATGAAGAAAACATATCGTAGGCTTAAAGAACCTATTAATTTTTTTTCTCAATAAATTTCTACTCTATCAGACGAAAGTTTTAAATTAATTGATTCACGTTGCTGTATCGGCAAAATCTTGTAAGTAATATTTACTATCTTAAGTAACAAAGGTTACCTTAAAATTCAAGTACTTATATACAGCATTACAGTAGCTGGTTCAATTTTTTTTTTTTTGTTCTTTGTCGACTTCTACTATCGGATGATTATTAAATTTTGATTATTAATTAAATTAAACTACTAGACTTTAGGACAGTGAATCCCCTAAAAGAGGTAAAATTTTGTATTGTGATATAAATTTTTATAGGTCTGAGAGACCTTTATAGGAAATCTGATTCCTTTTGGAAATACGGTGCTGTTCGACTCATCGATAGGAAAATTCGTAACCATTTGCTGCTTGTACGTAAAGTAAAAACAGACAGAAGACTAGCGTATACTACTAATTAGAATCGAATAATAAATAGCAACCAGATGTTAAAACTAGAAAGTCATTTTTATAAAAACTTAACTATCAAGGTTAGGTCTCAAGTATTCTCAACCTCGACAATACTCGTTTACCGATACCTACAACACTTTCTTCATAGGAATTTTGAAATAATTTTTTTTTCATATTATTAACTACTTATTTTACATCTTAACGTTTTTTAGTATTTTTAACTTTAAATAAACCATATATTAGAAATAATTATATTTTATTTTATGAAAGTATTATACAAGTATATGAATGCACGTAGCTAGGATTTTTTTTCGGAGGAGCTAAGGGGGCTGATGATGACGATAAAATAATAATAATCCAACAAAAGTAACGAATTATTAGAAAGCTAGTCGTATTTTTTTCTTTCTCGCCGTAGTATCTAAAACTTAATCAGGATTAACAGTAATATATCTATTCCCTGACAAAGAAACTAACGAACTTAATCTTCCATCCCCCGACTTGTACACGTATTCGTTTTGACTCTCTTCATTGTGAAGAACGAGCGTTCATTAGTACATGTTATCGGAAGAGTCGCTAAAACTTGCAAGAGATATTGTATATTCGGCAAATATTCTTTATCACAGAGATCCAATACTTCAATCACTTCTAGATCGCATTTTAAATTTAATGACTTTATCTACTCGCACCAAATAAGATACTCCGCTTGGAGGATAGATTCAGAACATTTATTATCATAATACATCGCTAAGATTTTTATTTCATCCACTTTTCCAGGACTGGCTGAACCTAGCAAAAGAACTTGAAACTTTTGAAATTTCTTGGAATGCCGTTTAGCTGCCTACGCATGTGTTTGGAATGTGAAAAGCAAGTGGTATATTTCTGGCTTGCAGGAAATTCCCAGTAATCAGTTATTTTTATTAGTTTTGCGTCAGAGTGAGCGCGGCGCTCATACGTCGAGTAACGGCGTTACTCTAGCAGGGTCGTTATTTTATTAAAAAAATAAAAAAAAATTCTTTTAATAAGCTAAATAATTTCAATTAACAGATTACAGTTCTTTAAAATAAGCTGAATTTTGTTATATTTCTCCGTAATTTTTTTATAAATCATTCTCTTAAAATGTTAATACTATCAAATCCAGATAAACTCAACAGTATTGAAAGTATTTGTTATAATACTTTTCTTATAACAATACGAATTAAATAGTGGCTATACACGAAAATAAAATATAAGTATCATAAGTAGAAAAATAACATAAATATTTACAATAAAAATGTCTAATTGACGCAATGGTCTTACAAAAAATCTTTCTTTCTTAAAAACTTACATTTATATTAAAGATTCTACCACCCAATGATTGGTAAATTATCCATAAAGAATTAATACAGCTTTCCAATATACTAACTTACAAACACTAAAGACTAGTAAGTAGTTCATAGTAAATTCTATAACTTTGTTTAAGTCCTCAGCCACACAAATATCATTCATTAACTTACATATTTTCATAAAAAAATACTTTAAAAAATTTACTGATACTTATATTATTGCTGGATATGGAAGGTTTCAGGAATAGTGGTTGAAAAAAGTGCAGAAAATTCATTATTTTCATTAAAATTTATTAAAAAAAGGAAGTAGTATATTAAACCACAATGACCTCATGTATCAACTTTCATTCTTAAAATCTTAGCCGGGGTATAAATTGCTACGTTATGGATGTAACTGTTAAGTGTTTAACGATTTTAGACCATTAAAAAATATCTGTTTTAAAATTAAATATTTCTTCCTTGTTGTATTTCAATTCCAGTAATCATATCCCAATTGTAAACGAACCAATAGAAAATCGTTAATGAACACTTTTTACTTTTGTTACTAGGTAATTTTTTTTCAAATTATAGAATCGACCCAGTTTAATCTTGGTCTACCTTACAGTCTTTCTCCTGACTCTTCTCCAGGATTTTTTTGATTTTCTATCCTTTTTTATTTATGTCCTTGTACTGCCAAGACAATTTTAACTTTGCTTATTCGTAACTCCTACAAAAACTGAAAAAAAACTCTCTCTTTATATGCACGCTGCTTTATCTTGGAATTAAAAATATATTCGCTCATATCATACGTAATAAAGCGCAGAATTCTTTATGTAAATAAAATAGTAGTTCTTGTGTACTATCAAAATAAACGGCTACATATTAAAATTAGGAAACAAAATTACCTTAGGTTAAGGTAGATTTTGTGAAAAGAGCTAAATGGTAACATGGTTAACTTAAAAAGAATGATAATAAATGTCAGTGAAAAGGAAATAAAAACGTAAAAAGAAGACGAGATGAGAGGAAAACCTGATTGAATTAACTGCAATCTAACTGACAGCTTTTTAAGTTAATTAATAAAATACTGCAGGCGTATTTATAGATCGGTGTGTGTATGTGTATGTGTGTGTGTGTGTGTGTGTGTGTGTGTGTGTGTGTGGGAATTTGTACGTATATTGTGTGAAACAATTTTTGTTTTATTATGTTTGCAGATTATATAATTAAACTTATAATATTAATTTTATATAAATTTATATTGTTATTAATTATAAATAAATTAAAATTATTGTACTCGTATAAAAAAATAATCTGAACATCTTTTGTTCGGGAAGTTAATTTTACATCTTGTTTTGAAAAAATAATCTGTACAATTTCTCTTTCAAAGTTACTTTTATCTTTTTTTTAATCAATTTTTATTTTTAATTAGTTTTATTACACCCAGCTTCCTAGAGAAAAGATGTGTTTTGTCAAAATTTTTTTATGAAACACAAAACGAGCAGAAGAGGTGCTATTTTAAATTCACTGTATTACATAATAGTTCCGGAAGAAATCAATATATATTTATATAAAACCTAAAAAAAAAATGTTTAATTATGTGTCTATATTCATACTTAATCTCTATTCCATTTACAATTTCGACTTTCCTGTTTTCGGAATTACTATCAGAGAAACTTCTACTGGCATTACGTTACAGCATCGTTCTCTAAAAATCTTGAGAGATATCTTGAAGACCGGAGGATGAGGATTATTCCAATGACAATGGCCCCTGTCACGTTAATTTACTATGTCCTCATTATTATGTTTAAATAACACTGTTCTAAAAAACACTCACTATTTGCTTTTATGCTCTCTTTTTCTTTTTAACTTCCGGAACCACCGTAAGGTATTACTTCAGAGGATGAATGAGAATGATATGTATGAATGTAAACGAAGTGCAGTCTTGTACAGTCTCAGGTCGACCATTCCTGAGATGTGTGGTTAATTGAAACCCGACCACCAAAGAACACCGGTTCTTAGATTACTGTTATAAAAAATAACGTACATATAAATTCATTAAAATCAAACAGCTGATATTACATCGTAAACGTTGTTTACATTTTGCTTCTGAATTTTTGTGTTTTTTGTGCTTAAAAAGCGGTTTAACTGTGAAGATTAGTATATAGCTCAATTCAGCACGATTTGTATCATATAATTGGCTTTTATTTATTTATTTTTCTGTTTTAAATCCATTTTGGATTAACCTATAACCTAGAGAAGGTTAAATAAGGAAAAATTGTTACAACTGAGGAGAATGTGGCGACAACTAGTGGTCTAGAAAGCGTGGACCCTCAGTTTCCTCAAAAAGAGATCTATGAAAGCAGTCCTGGCGTAAACTTCTTGGAGACAATTTTGGGTGACGTCTTCGACAGGTAGACTGAAGCTCTCACCACAGACTAGTAGATAGCTTCTTTATCATTGAAAACGGTACCAGTTTCCACCATGAACTACCAGAGTACAAAATACATCACATTCAAGTCATATCAGTTGAAGTCCAAAACTGGCCTCGGCCACTTACGCAATCCTCCAGGTGATTACGGTTGACTTTCTCTCTCAGTTTTTCACTACTGTAGGTTTGAGATTTGTGGTGGGCGGCGAATGGAACATTAAACATTAACTTTGGGGTTCTGGCTAGTAACAATTAGTGGCAGTGCTTTAAAGGGATGCAATGTTAACATGCATCTGAACATAATCTCTGGATTTCAACCGACCCACTGGCAATTGCATCCAACTAAGATGCCGGATTTATTGGAATTTTACATCAATTCGAGTGTTTCGTAGAGGTATTACAAGGTTGAAAATAGCTACTACTCAAAGTTTGACCACTAAGTATTCACCCACTGTTCTGTTGACACAATCAGTACGATGGTCGTAAGAGGGAAGACATCGCCTATTCTCCACAACAAGATTGATTGATATTCATTTCGCAGCTGGGTTAAAGGAAAACTGAGTGCCTGTTCCACTGAAATGTTCCAATGGCATCGATGACGCGACGCGAATCTTTTGGAAAATGTTTGGCAGAATCGTTTCCAACATTAAATTGTTGTAACATGATGTATTATTATTCCCCTTTCTACCGAAAATATTTATTTTGAATGGAGGTTTTGGACGGCCGTTTTACCCCGATCTGGACATTTTATTTTTTAATATCTAAAACACGGATGAAGCGATAGATGCGGGATTATCAATAAACGTTTTACCGTTGAAATCTACATTGAAATCGTGTGTAATATGGCCATTATGCCGCTTAAAAGAATAAAGTTAAATTCAATATGGCGGATCCAAAATCTATGACAATAATTTCAAACTCAGAGTAGTCTCTTTGATAGAGTAATCAACTACATCTATTCTGCTAACGTAATCACACTTGTTTTTTTTTTTTATAATTAAGGTGTTACCAGACTTTCCGAAGACCCTATGGTACTAGTATATAATTTTTTAGGAAATTCAGCGGGTTTCACTTTTTAATGTGTGATATAATTTACTTAAGGTTTCTATAAAAATGTAACCGACTGTAAATAAAATGTTAAAAATTAAAAAAAATTACTTCAAAGAATAGGTTATTCACAACTTTTGAAATTTTTTAAAATTTTATTTGAAGATGGATTAGGGAATTTTTTCATTATCAGCTTAAAGATTCTTTTTATTTCTGAATAACCTTTTCTTTATAATTAAATTTTTTCTTTTATTCAATTTGAAATGCTCTCCAAAAATGATATTTTTATATATTTTAATGTTTTATATTGCTGCATTTAGGCTAATAGGTTTATTATATTATTTCGTTATGCTCCATTTTATAGAGGCTTTAAAAATATTTTTCCTTATAGGTAACATTGAATACATATGTATTTAATGTAAATAATGGATAAAGATAAAAGATTTATATGCGTTTCATGTAAACCTTATTTATTTCAGTTTTTCTCATTATCGAATCATACTTATTTTAATGTTTGTACGAGATCAGCAAAAACGAGTCTTTTATTACCGAATTTGAAGAATGAGCTTATTTTAACTTGAATAATATAGTAATAAAATTGAAATATGGAAATTATTATTTTTTTTAGATTTAAAGACGGAAAAATATGTTTCTGACAATCATTCACTTAGAATGTAGTACGAAACAATAAAAAGTAATAGAATAGTTTACATACTCTCCTCTTTGTTAAAAACCTTTTTTTTTTAATTTAGGCAATCAAGATCAGTAATCTTGATAGCTTTTTATTATTTATATCCTGTTAATAAATATTAGTAAAAATATCGGAACACAAGTGTAAATAAAATTTGAAAAAATATTTTGGTGAAGTTTTTTTTAGATTTTGACTGAGGGTTCTCTTTTTGGGTAATAAATAAGTAACATCTGATTCACCACGGGGTAGTTCAGTTTGTATAATTATATACATCATTTTACTGAATTCATCACACATTCGTAGAGCAAAATGTTTGACTTTATATTAATTTAGCTATAATTACACAAAACTACCATTTTGACTCTGTTATTTACCACCACTATATTTCGTGTATTAAATACCAATGATTCAACCCGTACACGTTTTATATGAAATTAATAGCATTACAAATACATATATACAAATTGGTAGGTATAAAATATATACCAATGTTCCTCTACATTTGTATGTGCGTTAATTGGAGTTCTCCAGTAATTTCATAACCTATTCTCTAGAACTAATTACTTCAATTATAAATACAAATTTCCAAAATGGGCTAGTCTAATAGGCTTGTACTGTTGGAAGCTATTCTAACAGCATTTATGTTAAAATAATTGAAAATATGATTGGAATATCAAAGTTTTATTTCACTTTGATCTGCATATAACATGATAATGACGTAATTCTATTATAAAATATAATAGTTTTTCAAAATATTTATCTTAATAAGGAATATACCCTTCGTTTTGTGAACATTATAAATTACAGTTCTACTCATTCAATGTTATTATAAAACCAATATTGAACTATGTTGAGCTTTATAAACTGCTTATTTTTTTTTCAAGGTCCGATCGGTCACGAAATTAAAACCGCAGTGAAAATAAAAAAAATTTTATTTACAACAAGTACTTACATAGTTACGCTATTTCTCTATACAGTCGCCACTCCGATTTAGACATTTGTCGTAGCGTGGTACCAACTTTCCTATACCCTCGTCATAGAACGGAGCCGCCTGTTTTTTCAGCCATATTTCCACGCTGGTCTGCAGCTCGATGTCTGCCAAAATGTTTTCCTCCTAGCCAGCATTTCATGCGAGCAAAGAGGTGAAAATCGGATGGAGCCAAGTCCGGGCTGTATGGTGGGTGATCAAACACTTGCCAACGAAAACGCAGCAGGAACTTTGTTACAGCTGCAGTGTGCGGCCGAGCATTGTCATGGAGAAAGACAATGCCTGATGACAACGTTCCTCTCCGCTTATTCTGAATTGCCCTTCGTAGACGTTAATGAGTCACGTAGTATGAGGATGCAGTGATGGTCGTGCCACGTTCCATGAATTCCACCAAGAGAACTCCATTCCGGTCCCAGAATACAGTAGCCATACACTCTCTGTTGGAGAAGGTTCGCTTGAACTTCTTTGGTTTACTGGGAGAATGAGAATGCATCCACTGTTTGGATTGTTATTTTGTTTCTTCAGTTTCGAAGGACTCATGTCTCGTTCCCTGTGACAATTTTGTTCAAAAAATCTTCTCCTACATTGTGGTAGCGCTGGAGAAACGTTAGGGAGGCGTCCATTCTCATTGTTTTGTGTTGGTCGGACAGCATCTTGGGAACCCATCTCGCACACAGTTTGCGGTAGTGAAGTCTCTCACTCGCATCGGTGTAGAGAGCTGACCTTGAAATTTCAGGAAACGAATCGCTCAATACAGAAATTGTGAACCGACGATTTTCTCGAATTGCCTCACCCACTCGCTCAACGAGATCATCGGTTGACACTCGCTTCCTTCCCTGACCGCCTGCATCATGAACATCTGTACGTCCTGCTTTAAATTTCCTGCACCATTGTCGCACCTTGCTGTCACTGAGTGACAGCAAAGCGCCCAAGTCACTGCTATGACTTGGATACCCCGCCCTAAGGGGTAGAGGCAGGCAATAAAAAAAATCTAACCGGCGGGCTGACCTGTCGGACAAGACTTATGGCCGGCAGACGGGGATGCCCGTTTGAGTAGACAACCCCCTGGGCTGTGCTTTGCATTGTTGTAGATTCGGCCCGAGGTTAGGGTAAAAAAAAAGAGAGAAATCGGCTGCATGTTACCGTACGCGGCGACTTTCGGCTGTTTTTAAGTAAATTCGAGCCTGATATTAACAAACATGTTAAACCACACCAGATTCATCGTTCACATTAATGTACGTGTAATTTTTCTATTAAAAGCTTTGTTTTAATTATTGAATTGTTATACTGAATACGCTATCACTATTGATGTTATATAACTATATAGATAAAATTGTAATTATTTTGAAAGCAATTTTAATAAAGATACTTCCAAATATTATTAAATATGCGTTTTAACTGCTCTCATTTAAAATGTAAGTTTCAACTCAGAAATAGAATGTCACGTTTAAGAACAATAATTGCAATTACTGTTTTTTTAAGAACGCATCTTAAAAACAGCAATTGCAATTATTATTTTTAACAGATGAGAAGTTTAAAGATTTTGGGCGCTAGAAAATTGTTGATTCTTAATGTGGGCAGTGAGCGAAAAAAATCTGAGAATTAATGGTCTAAAATCTTATGGTTATGGCCACCAAAAAAATAATTAAATTTTATTCGAAATAAGATGAAAATTGTTATGAAAAACAAATAATAAAGTATGAGATAATTAAAAATTTCACCTGAAGAGTAACTGTCCTTTCGATTTACTGCATAAATAAAAAGTTGGAAACTCTGTAGATCAACGATATTATGTAATCTCATTCCAGTAAGTACAAACGTTTACATAATTCGCTCATAAATAAAGCAAAAATAATTTCTGGTTGCTACCGTAAGAAACTTATCAGGTTATTTTTGAATGTGACAAAAATTTTCTGCTTTTTTATTGATATTACTGGTAAATTTAAATTCTTTACCATCGTTTATAAACAGCATCATGCATTTTTATATGCGTAATTTGAATTTTAAACTCTGTTAACATTTTTCCCGATCAATACTCGCTTAAATATTTTTGTTTTCTAACCTTTTAAACAAGACGTAACTTTTATATAAACTTATTTAAGTTTATTATATATTTATTAAAAATGCAAAAAATTTATATGCGATGTACTTTATTTTAAAAAAAAATAAAAGTATTTATTTACGATTTTTTTAGAACGTGTTGAGATAACCATTTGCCATGGAGATGTAAAAATTCAGTGTAATGTTGTGAATTAATATGTTTGCACATGCCTCGATGGTAATTTACATTCATATAATTAGCTGCTACAGGTTTAACAGACTACATTTTATTACACCTTATACATCAACACCGTATCATATTATTTATGCGTTTTAATAACATTAAATCTCTAAATATGTTATCTTCTCATGGCAATTTTTTTCTTTTTATTTTTACAAAAAGGAAAATATCATACTCAACTAGGTAGTACTAATTAAATTAACCGCTTGAACACGGAAAATATCCCTTTCCTATTATGTTCATCATCAGTAACAGTTAGTCATTTGTATTCAGAACATTAACACTTGTCAGCAATTTTTTTTTATGTGCAACAAGATTAAATTAATACTGCTTACAACATTAATGAGGTAAACTATTGATTAATAGACGAATCAGTGTCTAATTTAAGACGCTGATTCGTCTTATGGGTAATTTACAGCATTAATCCATTCAAATCAAAATGCAGCGTAAGTCACACAACCTAATTATTAACTTTTATGGTAGTATCGCTTTTATTTTTACACATATAAATTAATTGTATTTTTTAAGAATAGATAAGTTAGAAATCCGAGAATGTAAAAACATTAACTTTTCGGGATGGTTAGATTAGTTGTTAGCCGCATCACTACCCTCTTACGTACAACTGATTATAAATGAAGTACGTCTGTTTACGATATTTTCTGTGCCACAGAAACTTTAATTACAGGAAACTTTTAAGTAACTATTAAGGGATATATATTTTCTTATAAAATATGGTGAATAACAGATTCGCCATTTAAATGAGAAAAAGATAATAAAAATTAATATTAAAAAATACTGATTTTAAATTATCCAAGAAATATTTTTGCTCAATAATAAAATGATTAAAATTTTAAAAATTAAACACGAGAAAACTGTGTTTTTTCCGTTAAAACAAGTTTAAGAGTAGAGATAACTCGAAGAAGTTTACTGATATTCGGTATTATTAAACTTAGTCTTAATATCAGCCAAACAGCCTAAGGAATCTTTTTTAATGATTTAATATTTTGTTCTTAATTACTTACGTATATAATTTTTAAGGTGATTTTTGTTATTAATATTTTTTAAATGTTTAACACTGCAAAAACATATTTTATTTCGTTTAATTTATTATGTTTTTAATTTTAATAATTTAATCCGTTGCTAAAAATTACGTATTTAACAACATAGTAGAAAAGAATTACAACAATTTTTGTTTTATAAATCCGATAGAAAAATATCACGCCGCTTGATGCGATGATTGTCTGAATTGAAATTTATGATTAGGTAATTCAACCTCTGTTCTCTTAAGTGGTATACGAAAAAATAAACTAACAAAAAGAATGGATTCTACAGATGTTTTAGTAGAACAACTTATACCCCCATAACAAATGTATAAAACTAATATTTAAAGTTTATTCAAAACTTGGGAAGCTCCATTTTTTCGACCTGTAGTTACTATAGGAAAAATAGTTCTAAATTAATGTTTTATTGGACTTTTTCTTAAGGATCAATCTATCGTAAGATCACATCACGAATAACGCATGCAAAAATCCTCACAACATTCGGTTAATATTTTTCCTCCGAATATGACAAATTCCGAGAAAAAAAAACAGAAAATGAAAAATATCAAATGATACTTTTATAGATTCAGTATCTTCAAAAGATCATAAGACATTAGAATTAGGAAAAAGTTTTTTTTTCCAACTACAAAGCTTATCACGTAGGATAAAAAAATATATATGTATTTATTTTACAAAAATAAAATTGTAATCAGCTCGTCCGAGATCATCAAAATACATCGAGTAGGTAACGAATATGTAATATTCACAACTTGGATTGTAGAGTAAGAAAAAACTCGGATGGAAATGTTACACACACACACATACACACAGACGTGGGCGAGCGCATATACACACGCATGATTTTCAAATTTCTGTATTGAGTTACACGAGCAACTATTCTTTTTGACAAAAATTTTTGTACTTCTACCTAAATAAAAAGAGCTGATCAGATTTAAATTTATTGATATGAAAACCACCAATCAAAAAATACTATATTTCTTGAATATGTTAATAAATATCTGAGCAGAGAAAATCATATATTTATAAGAGACGTTTTGCATGCAAGTGCGTGCGTGAATGGGTGTATATGCGCGCGTGAACATGATCGTTTATTATGAAGGCAACGTAATGAAATCATATTACTATTGGCGTATCAAATATCACATTAAAAATGATATATAAGAAGCATCACCATATCTATTAAATGTGAAAGATTTTACCTCGACTTAATCATTATTTCGATAAAGTAAAGAATTTGCCTTCACAATTATTTTTGATAACTTGAAAGACTGTCAAAAAGATATCTTGTTAGCTGCTAGTGACAATCAAGTCTCTTCATTGTCAAGCAATCTTTACTTACGTCACACTCAGTAACATTTTTGATATATCACATTTTAAATTATTTTTATACATTATTTATTTTATTAATAACAAATAAATATATGCAATCTGTTTCCTTCGATCTATGAATAAATCTGTTGAATATCTATAATTCATTTGAAGGAGAGAAAACCTAACAGCGATCAACTACTCTATTTTATTCTGGCTGGCACCCTGTAACAACAACTCCCGATGAATGATAGAGAAATGAATTTTTTACAGCGCGTGAAAGAATTTCATGCCTAACTGGGACTCAAATCCAGAACCTCCTGATGAAAGACAACAGACGCTACCAATCCACTACGGAGGAGGTTGACCATTTAAAAATATGTATTTACTAAAAATCTTTCTTATTTTTTATGCTATAATTTAATATTTTCACTATTAACACTTTATATTTCAATGCAAAAATAAAGTTATTCACCATTTCAGATTAATGTATTTAAGTAATGTATAAGTTAAAACCAGTGGCGGCTCGCGTATAGGCACTGTAGAACTGTAGCACCTCCTATTTCCATTTGATATTATCGATAACATTTAATACAATGATTCCATTTTTCTTTAATGCATTTTTTTATATTTGTACAATATATAATCCTTAAGCTTAATGTCAGTATCCATGCCTTAGTTTATGAAAAAGATACAAAACTCTTTGTATCAAACTGTGCGCTTCACAGTTCCAGCGGAGTGGTGTTTGGCTGCTGTACGCGTGCGCACAGAGGAAGCTGCACGCGAGGCTGCAAGGGAGAGAGAGCACTGTCGCTCCCGCAGTGTCGATCCTGACGTGCTGGTGGAAGATTTTTTTTTTTTTTACTCCGCGTACGTATGAAACATTTTTAGTTCGTTCCTTTTTCTATATTAGTCGGTGGAAGGAATATAAAAGTGGTTTAGTTGTTTTTTCAGTAGCGATCAGAAGATGGCGGAAAGCAAAGGCTCTTTGATTTCCAAATCTGTCCAAAAACACGCTGGAAGGGCCAAAGAGAAAGTAATTAGTAAAAACTAACTATGTATTTGTTTCTGTGTACATAGAAATTTAAATTAACAATCACTGGACTGTAGTGTTTACAAGCGGACATTTTATTAAGTTATTATCTAATAATACTAAAATATATTATCTGTATTGACATTTTATTATTTACTCGGTTTAACCGAATACGATTTTTAAGCACAATGTGGTTAAAAACCGTGTAACATACTCTTGAGTGTGATAAAGTGTAAAATTAGATTATTATCCTGCTTCCAGCTATTCTGTTTCATTAATTTTTTTCGGTTCTTTTATTTTACAGAAAACTTTAACCACGTCCTTGAAAAGGCTCAGGAAATAATTTTCTGGAGTAGCATCTTCATAATTTTAACTACGAGCCGCCAGTGGTTAAAACATAACAATTTTTTTAAATTAATTTGTATGGAGTTACAAAAAAAATATAAAGAACGAGTAATGTTTAGTTATTCAAAAAAATTGGAAAACATAAAACGCTCAAACACAGTTTACAAAACAAAAAGTCAGATTAATTGAACATTTTTATTGTACAGAAAATGTTTTCTACGTATTATCTAAATCATTGGAATCTTTTTCTCTTCTTTTCAGAATCTTTTTTCTTCTTAATTATTTATTAATTATTTTATTAATTATTTATTAATTATTAATTATTATTTATTAATTATTTTTTCTTCTTGGAATCTTTTTCCTCTTCCTATCAGAGAATCCTTTTTCTCTAAAGTCGGAGAAAAGATGGTAGATAGCAGTGGAGAGAAAGGAAAATATTAAACAGCTAACAGCTGCACATCCTACAACAATTCCTCCACAAGTTAATAGTGCAAAAAAAGCTACGTAAAAAAGTTCCGGTTTTTCTTAAATTACTGCCATAAATATTTTTTATCATGTCAAAAAATTTGTCAAACCAACAACATAATTTTACATTTAATTTAGTTTTATTAATATTTTAGTCAAAAAATAAACGCATTCCAGCGTTTTCAATACCTCTCTCTCGTTTTTTGTTTAACCTCCAGAATTACCGTAAGGTATTCCTTCAAAGGATGAATGAGGATGGTATGTAAGAACGTAAATGAAGTGTAATCTTATTCAGTCTCGAGTACACCATTCCTGAGATGAGTGGTTAATTGAAACCCAACCATCAAAGAAGATTGGTATCCACTAACTAGTAAGCAAATCCGTATAAAAACTGCCTTTATTACGATTTGAACCTTAGAACTTTCAACTTCGAAATCAGCTGATTTTCGATGACGAGTTCACCACTAGACCAACCCAGCGGGTTAGCGTTAGGAATACCTGTTCATTAGGAATTGTAATGTGTTTCCAGACAAAAATCAATGGACGGTAATTTATTATTTATATACTAGGAATTGTTAGATGTATAAAACTTTGTTTGTTCATCGGTTCAAGTGTAACCAAAGTTGAAAGCGGATCTCCAGGGTATTTAAATATTAAAAGGCCCAAAATTTGTACTTTAAGCATGAGTTAAAGCAAATCTGAATAGCTTCTATATTCTTATAATTTCACTCGTATATTCCGTTCCAGGTGACGGTGAAATACTCCAGATGACTTTTACTTAACGTTTCAGTAGACAAGAATTGACATTATGGAAAGACCTCGCTATTCATTTAAATAAGGGTCGAATATGTATTTGCTTTTATTATCAAGAGAATTTATAAGCTCCTTTATATAAGGTTCATTATTTAAATCGCACAAAGGTTTGGGATTTCTGATTTTCTCTTTTCGTTTAATAAAAAGAGAGCAGACAGATCATGGAAAAACGGAAATATTAGTTTTTCGAAAAAAGGAGGCTGATACAATTTGCCCAGATACAAACACAATTCTGTTTTCTTAGGTTTCATCCTAATAAATAATAATACGGTTAGAAAAATAAAAAAACTAATGAAATAATAATACTTTATGAATAAACAATAATTATAAAAACTTAAAAAGGAAATTTCTACCGATGTGTAAAAATGAGATTAAAAATATTCACTGGCCAAAAGGTAAGAAGAACGAACTGCTAGAAAATGTTTTTTTAATGATTTTTCATTCTCTGTGATTTTATTATTTATTAATTTATGGTCATAATTATTTTTTCATTATTTTTTTTGTTCATGTACATACGTATAATAAAATATTTTCTCTTTATTAACTGATGATTATTTAACGATCGAAATACAGCCATCTAGTTTCAGACCTCATTACATCATGAGTACACATTAGGAAATAAAAAAAGAAAAAAATTACTAATAAATGCGTAAATTTTATTAATTAAACTTGTAGAGAATTTAATTCTGAGAAAATCTATGTAATAACTAATGTTTTTCGTCACGAAGTTTTCTGTTTTACGTTGGATACCATGAAATCTCCCGTAGAGATACAGTTTTAGGACCTGTTTTATTCAATTTTTCAGGTTAAGAGAAATACGAAACCATCACGTTTACTCGTTATATAAAGCCTTATAAATTTCAGTATAACCTCATTTCATCGAAGGATCTGAAATCTGGACGAAACTTTTTGCTAGCCGTAACTCAATAAAAAAAGTATTCTCAGACATGTTTGTATGAACATTTTTCATTAGCTCTAGAATTAGTTCTCAAATTATTTCCCTTTATCCAGAATCACTCTGTATCTCATTCTCAAAAGCCAACTCAGATATAATATATTTAAATTGTTTAATCAAACGTTTTTCTTCTATAAGCAACAATTTTTAACAAGAAAGTTATTCATCCCGGAAAAATAAAATTACACAATTTTGTTAGAATATTCTTATTTAAAGATTCCTTGTCGACTAAATTTCTAACTGTAACTTGCCTTTTAAGTCATAACAAAATATCTATACAAAATATAAAACTAGTAAACGAGCATATATTTTAACTGAATATAAAGGAGTTTCATTTAAGTTCGTTTGAATCCTTCTGAACATAACTTAATTCAACTTTTGAGTACATCAACTCTAATATTGAAAATTCTAATAGATTACAAATTATATTCTACATTTTTAGGACAACGTGCTATACTAAAAATTCATTTACATACTACAAAGTTTTTACTTAATACTTTGAAACAAAAAATCAGATTAATAAAAAAAATACAAAATTGAATTATCGACTATCCGAATCGTTGGGGGCTAAATCTTTTGGATAATACTGACATCCTATAAATAAGGCTCAAAAGGTACAGTGTTAAATTTTTTGCTGATTTTTTTAACGTAGTTATTAAATTTCAAAATTTGAAAACTTCATCTCCTTACTAGTCAGTAATGTAATGTAACGATCAGTAATATTTTCATTTTGTAACAAAAATAAATATAATTAAAATTCAAATAGATTTTGAGCCATTTATTTTAATAATGTCATCGAATATACTGAAGAAAATGCAGAAATAATTGATACAATATACTTTATTTTTATTTAATTCATAATAACAAATAAATCTGTTGAATGTATATAATATAATTCACTTGAAGGAGAGAAAACCTAACAGCGATAAACTACTCTATACTCTGTTTTATTCTGGCTTTCGGCCATCTTATGATCACTGCTGAAATAAGAAAATAAGGAATAGTAAATTGAATCAAACCAGTCAAATTCAATGATGACCAAAAATTTAACAAACTCCTGTGGAATTTAAAATTATCAATTACATTTCTGTCCTAGATTTTACTAATTTACGGTACATTAAGTTTTATTATTTAAAAAAAAAACGAGTTATCTTTATTTAAAATATTATTTGAATAACATATGTATTATATGAACAATGATAAAATAATAAACTATGATTCATAGAAAAAACTACCTTCTCTATAAAGTAGTATACAATATAGGTTGAGAAAAATTATTTTCTTTCAAAGCTGAAGATTGTTTATATCTTAAAGTGCGGCCAATATTCCTTACTAACAAAGCCAAATAAAATTGAAATGAATGCGTCGTCAGACTAGAATCCAATTATTATAATACTGTAATATTATTTTTTTTCAGAAATGGATTTATTAAATTGTATAATCCAACTCTTAAAGGTTTAGTTACTTAAAATTCACGTAAAAATAAAATAAGTATGTACATAAAATATATGTTTTTTATTT
The DNA here is from genome assembly GCF_047948215.1 of Lycorma delicatula. Classification (NCBI taxonomy): domain Eukaryota; kingdom Metazoa; phylum Arthropoda; class Insecta; order Hemiptera; family Fulgoridae; genus Lycorma; species Lycorma delicatula. The sequence continues at coordinate 136,215,440 of NC_134460.1, forward strand.
ATAATAATTTTAGAGTAGAAAGAAAAACACAGAACGAGATATGATAAGCAATTATTGGAAGAAAATAAATGAAAAAGTCTGCTCATAAGAAAATTTACGAACTTCAAAGTACTAAATGAGCTTTCCGATTGTTAAAACCTCTATCACGAGTCCGTATAATAGAATTGATAAATATAAAAAATTGGTAAAAAAGTAATTACTACAAAAAGTAAATTATAAAACTAACTAAAACGTGAATAAAAAACTATTATAAACAATATAAAATTAAGTTTGACACCTCGGTGGAGAATGATAGAATCTCTCAGCCTTTCAATCAAAAGACTCCACATTCGAATCTCGGCCGGATATTGGTTCCAGAGTTATAGCAAAAATAAAAGTAAACATTTGGATCGTACAAGAAGAAGGCACATAGGTTCGAATCCAACTTTATTTCCTTTTTTTAACTTTTTTTTTTATTTTTTATTTAAATATATTGATTGTAACCTCTGATTGTAACAGATTTTTTTTAACTTTAACTTTTGTTTAATTTAAATAAATTGACTTATTAATAATAAACCTCTGATTGTAGAAAAATGTAACTTAATAGGCGTTCAAGGTAGTCATGTGGGGTCCACATCAGATTTTTTTCTTTATTGATTTACCCCACTTTTTTTAATTTTACATATTTCTTTCAATAACTCAGCAATAACTACTGAAAATAATTATTTAAAAATTAATAAGAGCATTGCCTAATTTTTTTACTTTAGATTATTGGTTCTTGGCGTAGTTTAATTCAGTTTATTTTAATAAAATCAAACGTTGATGAAATTTTTTTAAATTAAATCACCTTCGTTTAGTAGCACTTCTTCCTATGCCAATACCTGACAACAACTACAAGAAAAAAAGATAGTGGAATCAGTAGCCCTATATCTGCCATCATAATAAGAAATCGTAAGAAATAGGTCATATTAAACTGATTAAGCAAAATAGACGCCAACAGCTTATTATTAGTTTTTAAATATGGAACTTTAAAACGTCAAAAAATTTAATAAGTTGGAACGATAATATTTTGATTCGTTCATTTCTTTTACTTATACAATATTTTTTTAATGCTTTTATTTACAATCGCATCAACAATTACAGTAATTAGCGACTAAAGTAACACTATTATGTAGTGTTACATAACAACAAAAATAAATAATAAAGAATAAAACATACACAAGTAACAACAACATATACAAACTAAAATACATAAATCAGACAAAACCACTAAATTGTATTCTTCATTCCACTGTAGGAGAGGGACCGCAACAAACGTTTTATACCTTCTTTCTGATTTAGTAGAAATTTAATATCTGAACCCAGGTCTAAGTTTTGTCGGAAGGTTCCAAAGACTGGGCAATCAAAGAGCAGATGTTGCACGAACCATTTGACGTTGTAAGCCTCACAGATCTTCTGAGGAGAACCCAGTAGATTAGCGTGGGTGAGCCTATTGTGTCCAATCCTTAGTCGAGTTAAGATGATTTATGATGGTCTCTTCTGTTGCTCGGGGAAAGAGGTTTCTCGAGCACGTTCTCCCGGATGTTATATAATGCCATGGGAGGACTCAACAGCCAGAACCTATTCCACTGAGCCCGTAATTTTACACGGACTGATCTCATGAAGTCTCTCTCGCATGTCGATTGTACTCGGATGCCATTTATTGCAGCTCTCTTGGCAGCCTCATCGGCCAGTTAGTTTCCGAGGATGCCACAACGGCCAGGAATCCGTATCAGTACTACAGTCGTATTTATCCTTGAAAGAATATCATGAATAATCTGTACGATGGATTCCGAATGTCTACACCTCAAGCTCTAAAGTACACTTTTAGACTAATTAATAGGAAGCTGTCATCACTACGGGTTTCGATAACTTTCAAGGCAGAGTAAATTGCATAGGCCTCGCAAAAGAACACAGAAAAACAGGCATTACGCTTATATAATATCTCGGTGTCAGGGAGTATAATGGAACAGCCTCATCCGTCGGCCGAGACAAAGCCGGACTGTGTAGATGAGAGTTTACCCTTCGTACTTAGCCATGTTGTTAAATTGGTCTCTAGCAGACTGGAAACCTGCGTCCAGTTTACGACTTGAAAAGATAAAAGCAAACAATAAAAAATGTTTAATACGAAAGTTACGTAAATCTCTTATTGTAATATTTTCTCTGAAATTTTCAAATAGCTGAGGTTAGTTAATTCAAAGAATATATTTAACTTATCTTTTTTTTATACATTTCTTAAAGTTTTCTAGTTATTTTTAGTACGTTCATCACTGTCAAGATAATGTTTTGTTTTAACTTAATTAAAGTATTTCTATAATTTCTTTTAAGTAATTACCAATTAAATACAAAGCTACGATTTTTAGAAGATATCGTCATAATTTTATGACGTAATAATCTAAAAATATTTAGAACAAACTTATAATTATTTTCTGTGCTAATAAGATTGTTGGTGCTGTCTTATAAGGAACTGTATTTTTTAAGATTTAACAAATTAATAAATAACCTAATTATAATTTACTCTTCTCATCATTTTTAATTAAATCTTTAATTACAATTTTCCTAATTTATAATTTTCTAAAGTAAACTTTATTAATAATGAAGATATAGTAATTTATTTTCAAAATTCGTTATTTTAATTTTCTCGTAATTATAAATATTTGATACTTAAATAATAACGAGGATTAAGAAGTTAATAGATAAGTTTTAAAGAGTAATTTATTTTGCCAAAGATTAAAAATAATCCTCTCATTTATTATATAAAGAATATTGACTATTAATTGTATTAGACTTTCCTTAATTATATTTTTAATCATTTCCTATTTTGTTCAATAATATATCACAATCAGTTGACTAAAAGATCCAACATCTTATATATAAATTTCTTGAACATGGTTCCACCGGTATATTTTAATAAAATAATTAAAAGTAATTAATAAGTAATATAACGTTATCAGAAAATAAAAATAAAAATTAAGTCCTCGAGATCTTTTAGTTTTTCAAACCATCATCAGGAATTAAAATATTATAATTAAGACAAAAGTTAAAATACGTATACAGTCATGACTGTTTGCATGTTAACAGTATACTAAAGAGAATAAAAAAATACTCTAGTGAATTTTTCTGAAAACCATGTTATCAGAAATTATATTTTAATTGTTATGATTATTATTTCTTTATGTTTGTATTTAGTACTTGTTTAACTAATCTATCTTCTTTAAAAAATTTCTGTTCATTAATCAGATGTTTTTGGTTACTATATGTGTGGAATTTCTATAAATTATTTGAATTAAAATGATTGTAAGAAAAATCTAAATCTAAATTTTTATAAACGTATTTGGATTGCAAGTATTGCTATTATCTAAAATATGTTTACCAAAATTAGAATTTTAACTTCTTGGTAAGGTGGTAATAATAATTATTTGCCGGTCAGGTAAATAATTATTTACCTGACCGGCAGGTAAATAATTTATTATATATCACTTATTAATTAATTACTTTTAATTATCTTATATATAATTACAGTCCGGATTATATGCATTTGCATATTAAGCCCATTCTCACCGGTTATTGCATATTTTCCTTAAAATCTAGTGATGATGCATATTTTTAACATATTTACAATACTTTGCGGTAGGGTACCTTGTTAATAAATTAAATCTTACGTTGTAGCCGGCCAAACCTATTAGCTGCACTGCTCTTAAAGCGCACTTTAGCAGCCGCGGAACAGTACCTCTAATTGTGTTAACAAAAATTACAAAATATTAAATAATTGTTAATTATCGAATTTATCGATATGTTATTCAACTACCTACTAACTGTATCCTGATTTTGAAATAAAAAAAACCAAAAATTACTATTTTTTATTATTATTAAAAATTGTATGTTTTGACACTTTTCATGCATATTTTAAGCATTTTTCAAGCTTTTTTTTGCGTATAATTCGGTCCTTATTTATAATATAATAATTCCTTCTATTTATTTGACATATATGCAGAATAATAAAAAAAAAAGAAAGTGTTTGTAAAATTTTGATTTTTTTTTTTAATTAACTAAAAAAAGTCTTTAAAAATTTTTTACCTATAAAAAAAATCTAACAAAAATAATGATAAATAACAAAAAGGTTTAAAGAAATTTAAAAAAAAAATCTATATTTTTTATTATTTTCTGCTCCTCCACACCCAAATCACCTTCTAAGAATTTTTTTTTGATCTGTCTACTTTTATTATGTTTAATGAAGGAACTAAAAAAATTTCACAAATAAAAAGTTGCCTAATATTACTTTTTTGGTGTGAGGGTGAATTATGGTGAACATATATTAAAATCTTATTATAAAAAGTTTAAATAAACAAAAAAATTGTTTTAAATTCAAAAAATCAATATATTTAAACTTTGATCGGCTCAACTACCACAAATATTTCCCCCAAAGTATTTTTTTAATAGTTTGCACTACTATTATGCCTAGAAAGACTTTTAAAAAATTCGGTTTAAAAATACGTACGAGGCTAAATAAAAAGATAGTTTTTAACAAAGAACCTAATAAATCTTTAATAAAGGTACCTTTATCTCAATCATTAATTTTATCGCCTAGGTTTTCCCTTAGGCCAAGTTTTATTTCTTCTTTTTTCCTTATTTCTGAAGGCCTCGATGTCGAATTCCAAGGTATCTGAGACCTCGAAGATGAATTCTTTGGATCCTCCACAATACAACACGGAGGATGTCTTGTTGCCGGCATCGAATGATATCGGCTCCGATGGTGTGGTCGACAGTGCATCAGAATCGGGACATAATGCATAAAGGGTTTGGGCGGGTTTAATGCCCGCCCTCTCACCTAAAGGCCTCCGTGCCTTCGGAGGCTCCATTGTCGATCGATCAAAATCTTTCTTTTTCAAAATATTTATTTGTGGTTTCGCAATTCCCTGAGTGGGGATTTCTTCGACCTATACTTTAGTTTCAGTCTTCTTTATTCTGGTTTCCTTTTCTTTGCTTTTTGACAAGGTTCAGTCCTCGGTTATGTAACAATCTTTTATGTAGAGGCATCCGCTTCTTCCTTTTTCGGTTTTGGGTAAGTTTCCCTAATTGGTCGACTCTTCAATTTGTGGTCGATGATACGTTCGATCATGCTTGCAAATGTTGGTGCAAGTTCACCGCTTACGTCCTTTGTTTTAAAAGGAGCTGCAGCAACCTGAATATAGGACCTAAGTTTCGGTGATCTGCTAAGTATAGTTTTTTTGGCTTCGAAAAGTTTACCTTTTTAATGGTCTTTATCTCCTGTACTACTACTTCCTCCTTATTGATCGGACAGTTTCGCGATCTAGCAGAATGATGTCCATGGCATTTAACTCAAACCGGCGAATCCTTGCACGGGTCATCCGGATGTAATGGATCACCACAAAAATCTATTATAATATATATATATATATATATATATATAATAATATATGTATTATTTAAAATATTATTTAGCATATTATTATTATTGATTTGTCTTATTTTCTATGTTCGTAAACTAATAAATTGTAATTATAAAAACATTTTTATTTGTTAGTCTTCAATATTCTGATCGAGCAGCAACCACGCGACAATATTTTATGCAGGCAACAAATCAGTAATTATTATTTTTTTCCATTAACACTCACTCATGGGTAGACATAGATAAGTCTCATCTATACTGATAATATATACTAAAATAAAACAGAAATTATTTTAAAGCTGATTGTATACACTGATATAATAAGATATCCTAAAAATAAAAATAAACAGATATGCTATCTGTCCATTCAATGGCACGAGAGCTAATTAAAGATTGTATTAAAGTAATAAAAGCTGCAATTTCTCTTTTTCACGCGTTTCAAATTGATCTCTTCCATTGATTTTTGTATTATTATTTTTTCGGTCTAACGCGCATAACTGCATATGAATAGGACTATTATACACACCGATTCATCAAATATACTAAAGAATTCAATTAGATTTTCATTAACATCGTATTTATAATGTTTCAATACAAATTTTTACTGCAAAAATTTGCACGATTTATTACCACATATAGTGTTGTTTATTAACATTCTACGCAATTCGAAATGAGAATTATATTCAGCTTGTATATAATGAGAATTATATACAAGCAAAATCTTCACTATTGCTAACTACAGGGACTACCTATACTATTAACATCATTACTTTCACAGAAAGCAAGTATGGTTAATATTCGTTTTATCTCAAATATTTTTTATGGGTTTTAGTTATAACTGGAATAGATAGTATAAATTAACGAAAGAATTTAACTCTTTCTGTGAAAAAATAAACATTTATATTGTAATTGGTAGAAAAGCTTCTTGTACTAGAAAGTGCTAGAATAGGAGAGAAAGAGAGAGAAAATAAAGAACGTAGATCAAAAAACAAGTGAAAAAAGAAAAATCTAGAAGAACCAAAAATAAAGAAATTCTTTCTAGAATAGTACAGACGGTTAGGGCAACCGAAATTATTGCGCTTGAACAAACAAGTGTAGGTCGGCTGCTGTTTCTACAGGACAATCCCTAGGACCGTAGATATAAATACTTACGGTGCAGTATTTATAATTCAACTAACCCCTCTCATTTATCAGGCAGTTAATTTTGTGATAAATGCGAAGATAATATGCGAGTGTATTCGAAGTGAGTATTCTAGTCTTGGTTGTGAACTGAGAACAAGGTGGGTAATTCATTTATATAAGTATGACCAAGTTTCATTTTCTAAATATCAGAAGAAAATAATTTTCGTATGACGTTAATTATTGATTATTGATAATTGTTATCTTGTTTGTTATTGTCATATAATTAACACTTTTAATTTCGTATTAATTTTTATCAGCTCTATATATAAATATATTTATTATAACGACACAGCAACCTTACAATCTGTTCAGCAAGATAATTGAACAATAAATAAATAAGATCTATATTTGAACCAACATTGTCACAGACCCAGCGGCTGGTGACTTCACGATAACAACGAAATGAAAGAGATGAAATAGTAGAGCACTCCGTACAGCCAGACCATAAAGTCACCTAACTGAAACGATAACGAAAACCAAGCAATTATAATATTTATGTTAAAATAAAAATTGAATTTTCGATTTATAATTATTTATCTTGTACGTAGACTATTTAGGAATAAATAAGTTGTATTTCTAAGAACTTTTATGTGTTCCATCTCTGTTTGATAACATACCATTTTACTTTTCAATCGCAAGAATATTTTAACGGGTAATTGTAAAAATACATGCGTACAAAGTTAATAATGTTTGTATGAAAATTATAATGGCGGAAACTAATGTAAGAATATGCAAAACATTACGATATCGGCATTTAAAATTTCTTAATAATAGTGCAATTTTGTGAAAATTTATTTAACGTTTTCCCCATCTCAACAGTTATCGTGCGTAAAAAGAAAGAAATATGACCCAAACACGATTCTAGTCCACCCAAACCAAAGCGGATGAAAAATAAATCAATATAAAAACACATTCATCCTTATATATAATAGATTATACACTTAAGTTTCATCTCCCTCATAGATTACATCAATAACTAACTTATCAGAATACCTTATTTCATAACCAATCACATGCACGAATACGATTGATCAATCAAAAAGCCACTATGTTACACCAATCACAACTCTAAAAAGAACTGACCAATCATTAAGTAATAAATAACAATTCCTGTATTTTAACCAATCACAAGGTGTGAATCAAACCTACCGATTGGAATAAAATAATAATTTTGACCGATAAATTACGTACCGCCCCTTAATGATGATTATATATCACATGCAATCATTACACTTTACATTTTTTTCAGACTCAGTGAGAACCATCCAGTCAACAATATATTTTTAACCAAACACTAAAGAGAGAACTATCATTCCATAAGCATAACAATAAGATTTGATAACATATCCAAATCCATTTATGATTCAATATTTACATAAGTATATACAACCCATGTATAAATATAGTCTAAGATTTCAATTTAATATGCGAAACGACTTAGTACTATAGATTCAGTCCTTTTTGACAGATGAAAAAGAAAAACTGTTTATAGGAGATAAATTAACGTATTAGCAATTTGATATTTATTTACTTTAAAAGTAACACTAGAGAGATAGGAAATGCATTTTCTCGGAATTAGGAATTAAATGTAAAAATTTATAGTTTTATTCATATGTTTGTTTTAAGAGCGGAAAGAACCTAACAGCATGTAGCGGTGTATAATATTTATTTTTTTCCGGAAATATAAGTTGGTCGATAAAAGAGGTCATGACAGAAAAAAGTAAATGTTGCAGATTTTAACACAATGATATGACGTTGTATTTAGTTTTTACTATATAATCGCGAGAATATGAAATGAACCTTTGAATATTTTCATCCAGGCTGCAAAAACACCCGACTGAGTGATGATTAGTCCCGGTTATAAAACATGACCAACAGGATTGATATATAGTCTTACTTGGTGTTCGGTCAGTAACAATTCAAATAAAATAACGAAACTAATTACCTTAATAGAATACATGCTTTATAACATTTTGAAAATGATTTCGGACTTCCGTTTTCAAAATATATGAAATTCTAATGTATGAATTTGACTTGAAACATGTGTATAGAAATCGGTTAAAATATATGTTTACATTTTTCCAGTGACTAATATGAAATTATCTTTGGAAGATAAATTGTCGACAATGTAGTAAAACAAATTTTTAATATTTATAGTAAGATTCAAAAGTTTATATATATATATATTACTTTCTTGTGGACACGATAACTGCCGAAATTTCCCGCCAATCACTTTCAAATTTATACTAAAAATATAACGACCCAAAATCTCGATCGAGTTCGTTAATGGAAAAAATTAGACCATGGGGGTGGAAATGGGGGCGGGCTTTTTCGAAAAAAAAATCGCTATATCTTTCCTGTCAAATAAAATATCGAATTCGTTTAAAGTTCTTACTATTCTTCGAATAAGGGTCTAAAACATATCTAAGAAAGGTTTTTGATATCACCAACCGCAGGCCCAGGGGATGAAAAAAGTGGGGTTTGGAAGACAAAAAAATCATATCTCCCTTAATAGGCACAATATCGAATCAGGTTAAAGTGTCGTTACTCCTCTAAACATTAACTAAAACTTTTGTCTGAAACCATTTTTTATATGACCAACCCTTACGGCAAGGGATGACCAAAATGTTGCCGGAATTGTAAGAAGATGGAATTTGTCAGGGTCATTCACGGGAACCGGATGTTTTTGAAATGGGTTCTACTCGGGCGTTCACGGTAGGAGGGGCACGTGGCTGGTGTCTGACGTTTCCTTTGTTCATAGCATTTACATTTTAGTCGTTGAGATGGAGCCGTGGACGCTAGACCAACGCCTGTACGCGTATGACAGTTTTGTGCGAAATGACGAATCCGTAACTGCTGTTCAGCGAGATTTCCGCCGTCAGTTTAATATCCATCGTAATGCAAGTGTCCTTTCTCGTAACACAATATTGCGATGGATAAACAACCTTCGAACAAGTGGTTCAATATTGAAGAAAAAACCACCGGGTCCCCGACGAACTGCTAGCACTCCGGAGAACATCGAACGAGTAAGGGAAGCCTTTGTCAGAAGCCCACGCCGCTCTATTCAGAGGCATTCAGCAGCGCTACAAATGAGCACAAGTACGGTAAGACGAATTCTGCATACAGACCTGCATTTCCATCCTTACAAGATAGCCGTCGTGCAGCAGTTAAACGAGCTAGATTTCACGCAGCGATTACAATTTCATCGACAAATGCTTACTATTTTTGAAGAAAATGAAAATTTGTTATTGTTAATGAGTGACGAAGCCCATTTTCATCTGAATGGCTTCGTCAACAAACAGAATTGCCGGTATTGGGCAGAAAGAAACCCACATCAACCCACTTCACGAGAGACCACTTCATAGCCCAAAGGTGACAGTCTGGTGTGCAATAGGAAAGGTCGGTGTTATTGGACTATATTTTTTTGAAGAAAATGACGCTGCCGTAACTGTAACAGCTGATCGTTACATTGCGATGTTGAATACATTTTTCATCCCTGAGTTACGAAATCGGGGAATCGATTTTAAAATGTGTTATTCCAGCAGGATGGAGCTACAGCGCACACAGCGAGGGCCACGATGGCTGTTCTCCGTAACTTGTTTCCGGGACGGATCTTTTCCAGATTCGGCGACATTCCTTGGCTCCCTCGGTCCCCCGACTTGAGTAGTTGTGATTTTTTTTCTGTGGGGGTTTCTGAAATCACGTGTGTACGGCAATAAACCGCGTTCATTGGAGGACCTAAAAATCGCAATTCGTCATCACGTCACCCAGATTGATGTAGACATGCTGCAAAGAATTGAGGCCAGTTACCGTGAAAGGCTACAACAATGTATTGCCCAAAATGGACATCACTTACCGGACATAATTTTTCGTTTATGAGTAAGTAACAAATGCTTTGATTTAACAAGTGTTTAAACCTTTTTAAAAGTAAATATTCAATTTTTTATGATTATTTTAAATACATCCGGTTCCCGTGAATGACCCTTGTGAAACGTTTTTTCACATGTAACCATTGTCTCATTGAGTAAATTTGAAGTTTTTCTTAACTTTAAAGTGGAATTTTTTTTCCTCTACTTAGCACCGGTAAAATCTACCTACGCCTTCCACAGTGCCGAAAGGGAATTTTTCACTGCAAATATTCTACGTTAAATATCAGTTTCTAAGATTATCAAATTTCATAATCTCCTTTCTTTTCCAATCTCTCGTATTTTTTAATCCGAGAATACCATGCCGTAATATCTATTCATTCATTCTCTTTTTATGTTCGCTGCATCCCAATTATACGATAAAGCCGAAAAACCTAACAACTAAACGCTACAGAAAGATCTTAGTAGTTATTTTCTTGAAAGAATTAATACAAATCGCAGAATATTTAAGCCAACATCTCTGTATGCAAAAATAGACAAGCACAGAATTCTTTGTTTTATTTTTATGTTAATGTGAACTAATATTATTTTTTTATTAACTAACACATATGTACATCTGTGTAAATACGAAAACACTACCGCATAAAATTCTATTTAAAAACAACAAATCAGTTTGTGAATGATGTAGGTTTTCTATTCAAAACAAACGCGATAACGAGATGGACGGTACATTTTGAAAGTGATAATCCGAAATAAATTGGCGAAATATTTTGATAAAATATACAATTAATGAAATTCTGCAGTAAATAATCAATCCATTTAGATTTTCCAAAGAGATAACTATTCCCGTTAAGGTATATCTTTTTACTTTTCGCAAGTATATTTTAACGGGTAATTGTAAAAGTAAATGCGTACAAAGTTAAAAATCTTTGAATGAAATTTTATAATGATAGAGGCTAATTTAAGAGTATGTAAAATATTACAATAATGGTACTCGCAATTTTTGCAACATTGGAAAAATAGTCATATTACTGTAATGAAGATTATTTTTTAGTTTTATAGTATTTAATTTAATTAGCGATAAACAGTCAGTGATAGCAGTAAATCAAACGTTCCATGATTAAGATTCTTGCGTGATCAAACTTAGTTAATTTATAAAATTGTTTTATAAATCATTGATAAATTTTAAAAATAGTAATGGACTTAAAACAGAATATGATGAAGACCATCAAAATTCAATATGGACATAGCAAAATCTTCAATAATTGTTTAGTTAACAACTGTTAAAATCTATTCATCATTCTACTTAACCTAGAATCTAATCCAGTAAAGCCATCAATTAAGCTATGTAACGATTAAATTATATATATATATATATATATATATATATATATAGCTATTAGTTTTCAGTTAGGGTGGAATTCAGGGAAGTATCCCATTAGTGTTGAATTGAGACTGGAAAAGATCACTTAAAATTGAAATTTGGGTTTTGAACAACTATAATCTCAAAAAATTAAAATCTACGTAAAATCTCTTCAAAATCGATAACTTTTTAAAAACAGAAGATTCTTCTATTTGTTCCTAATATTATTAATTTGTTGAACAGCATGATGGATTATAACAATCTCTTAAAATTAAAGTTTTAAAATTAAAATTAAATTAAATCTCTTAAAATTAAATTAAAGTTTTAGTTTACTCGCTTTCATATTATGAAAATTATTCATCCAAAGATCTTTCGAAGATAATTATCAGCAACCTTTTCAACGGAACTTTTAGTAGAACTACTTTAATAAGGCTTGTCTTAAAATTATTTTTAGAACAAATTTCACTAATTTAAAAATGAGTTGCTTACAATTTTTAATAATTTAAAATAAATAATCCATAGTGTAAAAGCTAATGTAGCATAAAGTCATTCAAGAACAAGTTTCGTTGCAACTCAGATGTGTAAGGATGGGAACGCATCCACAACTCAGTCCATAAACAAAGCTAATATATAACCGACAAAAATAAACATATACGCGCCCGATAGTAAGTATAACCCTGCAGCAAGGGTCTTTTTTCCAGACTGCGATTAGTAGGTAGATTAATAAATCTCCCTCTATCTTTCAGTTCCGTTCCGTTTGTTACACACTACAGACTATTTCAGTCACTTATGGTTGGTGTCTGAAATTAAATATTTTTTTTAAGTGCAATACGATTAATATTTAATTACTAACTATTTGCAGGGATGGCTTTATATACCAAAAATATTCTTAATTAATTATATATATATGTTTCGTAACAGTATCTTAAAAGGAAAACTGTTAGAAAAGAAATCCGAAGAACGACTAAGTATGTTCCTCTTCTTCTTCTTCAGGGTGTTTATTAAAAGGAGCTTCATATCTTACAGTACAAAGAGTGCAGTACAGTGCAGTAAAGAAGACATGTGGCTGCACTGACAAGCATCGCCTCTAGGCGTAGGGTATATAAAATTTATTACTTATTACGGAATACCTTGTCCTATCAGCTCAAAATCTAAACTACAACATATTTTTCTTGTACTTGGTAAAGTATTATTTTCCCTTATCAAATTCCTACGCATGAATTACCTTCTTTTTTACTTCATTGTCCATTTAATTTTCTCCACCCATTCAAACGCCTCTTTCTTCTGCGTCGTGTTTCACACAAATAAAACGCTCCAAACGCGGTAGTTTACTGTACATTACATCAGATTTAATTCAATTTTACTACCACTTTTTCCCTTTAATGTTTATTTAGCCACTGTTACTCTTGTTTTTATATCTTTTCACTTGCCGTATTTCTTTCCAAGATATTTCCTAGATTTAATCAAAATTTTGTTATTATTCTCCTGCAGGTATTCACGTTTTTTTTTTTATTATCAGACTGAAGTTTATTTAAATCCCATACATAAATACATGAGATAGCATTTTTTAAATAATAATTTCGTTATTTATTCTTAATAAAAAAAATCTTTCGAACAGCTCATATTTATGTAAACAGCACAAAACGTTTTTTTAATTAATATAGGCGTATTTACAAATGAAATAATGATTTTATTTTTTATTGAAAATAATAAAATTTATGTCAGTATATAATTAGCAGTTTTTAAAATGAAATCGCCTTAATATTTTCTGTCTCATTATGATTCCAATTCTCTTTTTTTTGTTTTGTTGCTCTCTATCACATTAATGGGTATGTATGTGTGCGTGCGTACATGCGTATTAAACGTTTAAACTATAAGCACACAATTTTTTTGAAGTAAGCAATATTGTAGCCATTAGCTGGCAATAACCAGTTATTTTGTTGCAAAAAAAAACACAAAAAATCGATTCATTTAACAAAATGAAACGATTGCTTGTTTACGCCAGTGCGCGCACATATGTACACACACACACACACACACACACACACACACATATCTATGTATATGTAGAAGTTTTGATCCATGCGTATATGAAGGAGTTATATTTATGATTTTTTTTTATTACAATTACAATACAGTACATTAATAATACGACGCTTGTTTACTATTTTAATTAAGACACGTGTACATTAATTTACTGATAGCAGTAATTGTTTAAAAAGGGACTTGTTTACGAAGTTTTTTTAAATATATTTGTGAACCAAAAATTAAATAACACAAATAGAAATAAAACGTTTTACAACTCCAAAAGTTTTCTTGGAATAAAATGTTATTTTAGTTGTAAAATAAAATATATATTTATAAATTGGCTAAAAATGTAACGTATTAAAATATTTTGTTAGTATTATAATAAAAGTTTGAATTAATTTAATAGATATCAAGTGAATAATAATATTGTATAGCAAAAATTTGCTACTGAGAGCAATAACATACCAACAGCTCAGCTCTATGATACCTCGCACATTTTCAACTGAATTCACCAAATATTAAATTTTAAGTAAAATTAAATTATTACAGTGAAAATTAAAATAAACTTGCTACAATTCGGATTTATATTCGCAACAGATGGTGGAAGTTTTTAGCCATTCCAGTTTGGACATAACTCCATATTAAACACACAAACTGATGAAATGCCATAGGATCGAATTGTAATTGAATACGATTTAATTAAATTAATATAATGGAGATTTAAATAAATAAAAAAAATTATATAGTATAAAATAACCCTTATGGAATTATATAAAGTATCGACTTATATAAATAAAGCCATACGTGAAAATAGTTAATAATTAAATATTAATCTTATTGTACTTCGTTTCAAACACCAACAGACGCGATTGAAATTAGTCTCTAATGGTGCGACGAACGGAACGGAACACAAGGACAGCGGGAGACTTATGACTTATGGTCAGCGGGAGACCCCTACTAATTGCAGTCTGGAAAATAGTCACTTGCTGCCGGGTTATTCTTATCACTGAGCGGGTATTTGTTTATTTTTATTGGATATACATTAGTTTTGATTGTGGACGGAATTGTGGATGCGTTCCAATCCTTACAGATCAGAGGTGCAACAAAACTTGTTCTTGAATGACTTTATACTTACTACATTAGCTTTTACACTATAGTCTATGTAATTTATTTTCAATAATTAAAACTTGTAAATAACACATTTTCAAGTTATTGGAACTTGTTCTTCTAGAGGTAATTCTAAGACAAGGTTTATTAAAATAGTTCTACTAAAAATCCGTTGAAAAATATTCTGATAATTATCTCCGAAAGATCTTCTAATGAACAATTTCCATAATCTGAAAGCGAGTAGTGTAAAACTTTTAATAATTTTAAAAAATTGTTATGTTCCGCTATGCTGTTTAACAATTTAATTATATCAAGAACAAAGAGAAGAATCGTCAATTTTTCAGACCTTATAGCTTTTGAAGAGATAATTTACAGTTTTCTATTTTTTTGAAATTAAAATAGTTCAAAACCTAAATTTCATTTTTTTGTAGTCTTTTTCAGTCTCAGTTCAACATTAATGAGATGCCTCCCGTTAATGCAACTCCAACTGAAAACTTTTACCTACACATATATACAGTCAAATTCCTGTAAGTCGAATACCTATAACTCGAAATTTATTCTAATTCCCAGCCGTATTTTATTACGTTATATTGAAATATAATTCCTTTAACTCGAATATAGATCCTATAAGTCGAAGTAAAAATTAGGATTAATTTATTATAAAAAATAAAATAAAAAAACCGAAGTTTAACATAGACATACCGATCTTATTTTCAGTTCAGAAATATGAAACAAGCATGATTTATCACTTCCTTTACTGTGCGATAACAAAAAAGGATGAATCAACATGTAGTAAAGCGGGAAACGAAATCTTATACATCACCCGTCATTATTCACCGGAACTTGTTTGTAGAAGAAATGTCGGTCAATATTTCTTTATAGCCTTCTTAGCTCGTATGCATAGTTTTCGTATGCCTATTTGAGTTTGTTTGCCACTGTAAACAAGGATGTTCTTATTCTTTCCTTAAAACGATTTTTATTTGTTTAGTATTTATACAGTTTTTATTTATATTTTTTAGTTGTTTTTGTCCTCTTTCTGTTCTTTTTTTAACCATCGAATAGAAATTTAAAAGCACTGACCTTAGATGATAAAATAAGGCTCATAATGGAAGTATACGAGGGAAAAAATTTTAAAAAGAGAAAGAAGAAAAGATGAAGAAATGGCATCGGAATTCGGAATACCGCCCAACACGCTTACAACGATTTACAGAAACCGTGAAAAAATGTTGAGAAATCTTAGCCTTCGTAACTCAGGCGTTATCAAAAAAGTAAACTATCCCGATGTTGAGGAAAGCGTTTTAGAGTGGTTTAAAAACAATCGCGATCAAAATTTACCTCTCAGTGGACCAATTTTACGTGAAAAAGCCAAGTATTTTGCTAGACATTTCAACTGTACGGATTTCAAAGCTAGTGTGGGTTGGCTTAATTAGTTTAAAGATAGGCCTCAAATAATTTTTAAAAATATTTGTGGTGAAAGTGCCAGTGTAAATGAAGAAGTTTGTAATATGTGGATAAACAGTACGCTAAAAAAATATTTTGAGCACATACAACTAATCGAATATTTTTAACGGTGACGAAACTGGACTGTTTTACAAATGTTTATTTGACAAAACTTTTAAAGGTGATAAATTTCACGGTGGGAAACGAAGTAAAGATCGCGTAACATCTCTTTTAGATACAAAAATGTCCGGGACAAACAAGTTGAAAACTTTTTTAACTGGTAAATCGAAAAAATCACATTGTTTCGCTTTAAATCTTTGCCTATTCACTACGAAGCCAATAGAAAAGCGTGGGTTACTAGTGAAATATTCAAAAAATAGTTATTCAAATCGGATCATTATCACCATTCGAAAAATGGAAAGATTGTTTTATTTAATGAAAACTGCCCGGCAGATCAAAAATCGTTTCCTCAGGAATTGTTATCGATAAAATGCATTTTCTTTCCAACAAATGTTACCTCTTAAACTCCAACCAATGGATCAGGGCATTACACAAAATTTTAAGCAAATTTACAGGAAACGGATTATAATGAAAACGTTATAGATGGTTGAAAGAAACAAAAACCAGAAATTAATCTTCTTCATTGTCTATGGGAAGTTAAAAAATCTTGGAACGATGTGACTGAGCTAACAATTTTTAACTGTTTTAAAAAAGCCGACTTTAAAAACCCACAACAACCCGTTATTTTGTCGGAATGTGAAGAAACTAAGAGTGAAAACCTTTGTTCTAGCAACAATAATGGTGATTATTTTGACGATGATAATGAATGGCAGTCAGTTACCGAAATTTTGCAAGTACCTAGCAAAGTAACTATTCGGGATTATGTGTCTACGGATGAAGATTTGGTAGTAGCCGAATACCCTACTGACGAAGATATTGTTCGTAATCGATACGATTAATGCCAAGGCAAATGAGAATGATACCATAGAAACTAATCCGGATAAACACAATGATGAACTACCATGCGAATGACCCTTTAATGGAAGTTACAAACAACGTTGAGTCTGTTCGACGATTCGTTGACTCAAAAGATGATCTACCAAAATCGGTTTTTTCCGCGATGGCAGATATAGAAAAATGGTTGACTACACATCACAAGAAACGTCAGGCAACTATCAACAATTTTTTTAATCGATTTTAATTAAATTCAGTTTTATTTACGAGGGCCAGTATTCTTAACTTTTTATTTTATTTTTTATAATTTTAATATTTTTTTATTTTATTTGAAATACTTCTAAAAACACAATCGTTGAATTTAAAACTGAACCGTTTTTTAAATAAGACAATGATATTTTTTACTATTCATAATAAGTATAGCCTTTTCTATTTTTAATTCAGTTACGATTTTTGTGTAATAAATTATCAGTGAGAAAAAATGTTATTATTGTACAGTATTTTCGTGTGTTTTTATTAGCCAACATTTTATTTAGTGTCTTCCGCGGTAATAGAATACTCTTCAGATAAGTTAAGTTTAAATTACTAATTATATTGTTACTACATATACGAACTAACCAGTAGTACGTATAATGTGTTTATAAAATTGAATAATGTCATGTAATAATACTGCTGTGATATAATAAAACTGTATATGAAAAAAATCAATATTTTCTTAGTGCTGTACATTTTCTCTAACTCGAAATTTCCTTAAGTCGAATTTTTTCTTTATTCCCTTGAATATTCGAGTTATAGGAATTCCACTTTATTTAAATCTGGATTAATTTATCGTTACAGAGCTTTATTGATAACTTTACGGGATTAGATTCTAAGTAAAATGACAGAATAATTTTTATCAATTGTTTACTAAACAATTATTGAAGGTGTTTGCAACCTCCGTATTAAAAGTTGAAGGTGTTTCTCACATTTTACCTTAGGCTCATTACTGTTTCTATTATTTACAAATTATTTACAAAATAATTCTCTAAATTAACTAAGTTTAATGACCCAAGAATGTAAACATGGAACGTTTTATTTGCCGCTATCAGTGACTGTCTTTCGCTAATTAAGTTAAATTCTTCTAAAACTCAAGAAATGTTCACTACAATGATACGAATATCTCTTCTTCATGTCTGTTGTTCTTAAAAGACTCTCTCAAAGTTTCTTTTACAGTAAAATTCATCGACCTTATGGTAGATTTTTTTTTTTTTGTTTGGGGGCGAAAAACGCCTGTGCGTTATCATCGCCCGGAATTTTCTTTTATAAAAAGGTAAAATAACACTAAAATAATAAAACTAAATAAGGTTTAAAATTAATATAAATTATATAATAAAAAATTTATTAAAAATTTATTAAAAGTTAAAAAAGTGAAATAAAACTCAAAACTAATATCGCAGACGGAGTCTTTAAAATATAAAAGCTAAAATAATAGAAAAAGAAAACTATATAAAACTTAACTAATTCTGATAGGGAGTGAAAAAGGCTCCCTACTCGGATAATAAAATTAAAAGACGTAGAACCAAAAAAATCAAAAATCAAAAAAAGATTGATAAAACCTTGGAAAAGTTACATTTCAGAGTTACTGAAAAAATTAATCAGAATGTATTTTGTAATTTTATTTTTATCACGAGTTAGATAAGATAAACTTTTAATTGTACTTAATGCTTATATCTATTTCCACGTTTATTATTGTATAATATTTTGGTTTAATTCGATTGAAACCCAAATAAAAGTAGATTGATAGTCACGCAGGAAATCAAATTCGGGAACCGAATAAACCGGTAAATTAAAATTTAATTATTCTTGGCCTCTTTCCCGTATTTACTTCCTTGTACGAAGTAAAGAAAGTATTGCAATCGTGAAAAATTTCGGTTTTCAGATTTCAACGAAAATATTCATTTTAAACATCCCTAAATTCATTTTGACTAGTTTCGGCGTGAGGTCTGTATGTACGTACGTACGTGCGTATGTATGTAAATCGCATAACTCAAAAACGATTAGCCATGTTGAAATTTTGAATTTAAGACTGTTGTAACATCTAGGTGTGCACCTTCCCTTCTGATTCCAATCGACTTGACCAAAAAATACCAAAATCCAATTTTTTGTATTTTGGAATTTTTCTAACTGCAGTAATAAGTTCTCATTGAGAACTTTTCAACAATATATCATAAGTGGTACTTATTTTTGTTGGTTCCAGAGTTATAGCCGAATAAAATTTTAATTAATGAAATATTTCGATCTTGCAAAGGGAAGGTACATCAGTTCGAATCTGGCATGATTTCCGACTTTTTTTCTGATTTAAATATATTGATTTATTAATAAGAAATTTAAATTTGTATTAAATGTCATTAAAAAAAGGTTTACAATAAATAATTCAATAAACACAATAAAGAAAAATGAATGAAAAAATCAGAAGTTATTAGTGAAATAAAATTTTATGTACTTTTCATTTTAAAAAAATGTGTATATGTAATTTAATAGATGTATAAGGAAGTCGTACGGTGTCCATATCAGCTTTTTTATATATCAATTGGCAAGTATAATTAAAGCTCACTCCCTTATTAAGCCCAAGAATTTTTTTTCATATCCTGTGCACATGGATTTGAATGCTAGACTGTGGATACCGGTATTCTTTGAAGGTTGGGTTTCAATTAACCATACGTCTTAGAAGTGGTCAACCCGAACCGTTCCAGATTATATGTTTACCACTTCACTTACACTTACATTGCATTACATCTGTATATATATATATATATATATATATATATATATATATCAGGCCTGGCAAGCCGGTAGCAGTAATTTACATTTGCCTATACACATACACCCAGATCCGGAAGTAGATGGAAAACTGGTTGAAGAAAACAAATGTTCTGTATACAGAACGCTCCCATTACTATAGTAATTTGCATGGTTTTAATTTCACCGACCTATGTCAAAAAAAGTTATAATTTTAAAAAAAATCTAAGAGAGTTTTTGAACAAACTGTACTATTCGTTACAACAATACTTCAACCAGTGGTTCTAATTTTTTACAAGTGCGGAAATCATAAAAATTTACTGTAAGAAATATTTTAATTTTTAATTAACTTCTTTATATAATTTGGTTTTAAATGGTTTTTGATTTTTTTGTGCTTATATTTCAATGCATAGTTAAACCACAAATTAATTTTATTAATGATTAAAATTAGCCTGGTATATATATTTCTTCAGCCAGTTTTTCAGCTACTACCGGGTCTGGGTATGTGTGTATCACAAATGTAATTACTGCTACCGGCTTTCCAAGCCTGATTTAGTTGCAGATGTAGGGCAATGTAAATGTAAATGTACCGGTAAATATATAGTCTGGAACTGACTCAGGTCGACCATTTTTGAGACCTTAATTGAAACTCAACCACCAAAAACACCAGTATCCACAATGTAGCATAAAATTTTAAATAAAAGCAACTGCTTTTAAAAGGACTCTAACCTTAGACTTTTCGACTTCGAAAATCGGCTGATATTGCGATGCAAAATTAACTATCGGGTTAAATAGTCTTGCATAAAAACGTTATTTTAATATTCATGTCACCAATTTAGTAAAAAATATTCTAAACATGACGTTTTAGTGAAAGATCATATTTATACAAAATTTTTTGCATCCATCCCATCCATAATTTTGTAAAATGTCTATATATAAATCATTTTTTTAAAATTATATTATAATAATTTTTATCTGTTAGTTAATAAGCTAGTATATCACATGCGTTAATTTTAATGTAATATTACAATAGATACATAAAAAGGTAATCTGAACGTGTATAACATTCCATTTCTTTCAGAATATTCTTAAATCAGTTCATTATATGCTTAAAATTACAAATATCTCTTTATTTTGGTTTTGTGTTTGGGTTTGCAGACACGGACCAGTGAGCGAGCGTATGTTCACAAAATGTATTACCATTGTATGTTGGAAATTATCCAACTCATCTTCATGAAAAAAAATAAACAAAGACAGTTTCTGGTACACAGGATAGGTAAGGTAGCTGTTATGATTAATGCCCGAACTTTTCAATAATTCTCACAAAGCCAGTAGAAAAACAAATGACAAGCATTATATTTTTGTTTTACTGCAGTATACCCGTATATCTCTGAATGACAATAACTAATACTCTTTGGATAGAGAGCAATAGTTCAACACATTTTTTTTTTTTTTTACATTTAACATATATTTTACCTTAAAATAAAATATATAACATATTGTGAACATCCTATCCTCATCAATGATTCATAACCAAAATACAATATTTTTCTCTTTAAAGTAAAAAATCTCATGTGAACACCACATGACTTCCTTGTACATCTATTAAATTACATATTAACACCATTTTTAAAAAAATGAAATGTACGTAAAATTTTATTTCATTAATATTCTGATATTTATTTCTTTTTTTTATTGTTATTGAATTATTATTTATTGTATTTTTTTTTTACAATCGGAAGTTAATAATTATTAATAAATCAACATAATTAAATTAAAAAAGAAAACATTAAAAAAAAAGGAGATGAAGTCGGATTTCACCGATGTGCCATCCCCTTGTAAGACCCAAATATTTCATTAATTAAAATTTTATTTGGCTATAACTCTGAAACTAATGAAAATAAGTACTTATTATACACTATAATAATAACTTAACACTATAATTAGCTTATTAACACTATATAATAAGCACTTATGATATATCGTTGAAAAGTTCAAAATTCAAAAAATTTGAATTTGGTCTTTGTTTTACTCTTGGGTCCAATCATTTGCAATCAAAAGGGAAGGTGCACAACTAGATGTTATAGCAGTCCTAAATCAAATATGTCAACATCCTGCGGCAAATCGTTTTTGAGTTATGCGAGATACATACGCACATACGTACGAACAGACCACGCCGAAACTTGTCACAATGGATTCAGGGATGGTCAAAATGTATATTTCCGTTGAAATCTGAAAACCGAAACTTTTCGCGATCATAATACTTCCTTTACTTCGTACAAGGAAGTGAACATTATTTAAGAAAAAACAAATCATTAATTTTTTTTTAAAAATGAATAAAATTATTACCTCTCTCTATTATCACCAAATAAGAATCCGAAATTTAAAGATTATTAAAATGTATATTTAGTTAAAAATATATTATCAAACCCAGACTTAATTATAAAAAAATAATACCTAATTAATAAAAATAGTAATAAAAAAAATACTAAAGTAATTAGATATCATCTCTTTCAAACAAAATACAACATAAAAGCAATTAACTAAAGCATTCGGCTATTCATGTTATCATATCAGATGTGTAATTGTTTAGAATCGATCAAAATCAAATGTTTGTAAAAATTTATTAAGAATTATTCAAAAAAATCAAACATATTAGATTTTTAATTATTAATTTTAAATATCGTACAACCTGATGATGATATGGGTAGCCGAAAGAGCTCAGGAATATTTTTATTACACATTGTTGAAAAAAGATAGTTTTTAATTATTATTAACATTTTCATATTTATTTTAACACCAAAAAAAAAAAATATATATATATAAAACATAATCTATATATTATATATATAACATATATTTATATATATAATATATAATCAAACATGAAGTATGAGTTTATTAAATGGTTACTGAAATGTAAAAGCAAAGAAATCGCTCAAAAACAAAATATAATTTTTTATCGACTTTTTGAAAAAAGTGCGGTATTACTTTCGCGGTCACATGATGGAATTGGCGGGTGAGAATGAATTTTTTTCGTCCTGAGCAACGAAAATACCATTCACTTAAATTCGAGTTTCCAAATTATATATATAGGCCTATGTATAAAATTTTGTTGTTCTACGATCTCCAAAACTACTACATCAATTTCATTGAAATTTAATTATGCTAAAGTAGTGTGTCTGAAGTTGTGCATGTGAAAGTTTGAAGAAGATTGGTCGAGTTGTTCTTGAGTTACGCTCAATTTATGTCGATAACAGATTACAATTAGAGGTTATGTTGACTTAGTATTGATGTATTTTTCATACGCGCTCTTATGCAGCGAGTAAGTAAAAAAAATTATTTTATAAAAAATATTATTAAAAATAAAATATCAAAAATTCGGTCTTCTTTTTAGATTTTTATTTTTTAGATTTTAATTACATTCGTATTTAATTTTTTTAAAATAACCATCAATTGAGATAAGCAAATAAATGTACTTTACAAGTTGTAAACACAAAAAAAAGATTTAAAAATCCATCAATATTTATAAATTTAAAAAACAAAACCTTTGAAGATTAAAGCATGATTTTAACGGTTAGCTTGAAAAAAATAATAATTCGGTGACCCGTAAGTTCAAATATTACAGAGATATCTCGTATCTAATAACAAAATTTAAATGTTTAATCTTTTATTATAGATAAATTAATACAAACATTTTTAAGAAAATGACCTCTGATCTGGAAATATCTAAATATATGAACATGTTAAATCCTGTTTTATTCGTATTAAATCCTTTGAGAGCGCAGTAAACTACAGTGAACACTGTAAACTAATTTTTTTGAAACAAACATTTAGTATACGTAGGGCAAACGAAAAGTAAAATCCCGTTCAGGCATAGTATTTTTCATACGCTACAAATTTCCATTTTCGCATTCACATTCTTTGTAAGCTTCCATGTTGAATTAATTCATCAATAAAAAAAAAATCTAGAATAAAAAATGTTTTTTGTTCATTATAATTACGTAAGATCAAAGAAAACGCTAATGGCCTAATATCGATCGGTCCTGATTAAAAATAAAATTATTTTAAAATTTCAATTTTATGTGAAAGTACCATTCCTCTAAACTTAACAAATACTTCTAAAAAGTTTAATCGTTTATGTTATTTGTCTCTAGATTTGTCAAATCTACAAATTTACCTTATATACAGGGGATGCAACAGAATGTTATCCAGAACAGGCTTATTTAGGTACAGTTTAGATAGAAAAGACTATAAGCTCATCTTTTGTTTTTTGTCTGGTCTTTTCTCGGCTGAGATTGTATTACTTTGTTTTATTTTTTCAGCATCGAAGCTCTAATCTACGCTGGTAGAAGGAAAGTATGATAATCAGTCAAAAAAATCTCGACATTTCAATACCCGCGAATCCCACAAAACCAAAAAAAGAGGGGGATAAAATTTGTACATATGAAAGTTGGCGCGTTTGAAGCTTAATAACGTTTGGCTGGATAAATCGATTTTGATAAAATTTTCAACAGAAACTCGTGTATATACGGGATTTTGTTGTTAAAACACTGGAGTCAATGTCTCCAGAAATTGGAGGAAGAGTTTTTTGTTAGTCAATTATCACAATTTTGCAAAATAACCCCACATTATATTAATTTCAGTACATGCGTGCATGCATATCTTATCATTTTTATATCAATTTTGCCCCAAAATACCCCCTTCCCACTACATCAAAAAACCTATAATTTTTATTTATTGAATATCTTTAACCGAATTTTTTTAATGCCTTCCTAGGCATAGTAGAAATGCAAGCGACCCCAAAAAATACTTTGTAACATTCTGAGGGTGAGGAAGCCAAAAAAAATTTTAAAATATCGAATTTTTAATTTTTAAAATTTTTGGGGGTTTATTTAAACTTTTATTAGTATTTAAACTTAATTATATTATCACACTTGCACTTTATAAACAAATTATATTCCTGAAAATACTTTTGTATAAAAAAAAAACAAAATTGAAATGCTTGACTTCATGATATATTTCTTGTGTAAGGAAAATATTTGTACAGAATTTTTAAATAAATTAAATTACACTTAATTTAACTTTTTTATCTACATCATAGGTTAATTTAGAATTAAATAATTAACGATTTTTTTTTATTTGTACTGACTAACTGACTACATCACTATAAAAAAAGTATTTCGGATACAAATAAAAAATCCGAAGATGTGTCTTCAATTTCGATGAAGATTAACTGAATTTGTCAATTTTAAATAATTTCCTACATAAAATTATTTTTGAATTGTTTTAATTTAATTACTGAATTTGTTAAAAGACATCATCTGAAGACTATGAACCGTATTCTTTTCTTTAATCTGGGTTTTATTATAATGACGCTTATAATACGTATGAAATTATTTAAAATTGACAAATTCAAATAACTGTTCATCGGAATTGAATGCTCATCTTTGGATATTTTATTTGTCTACGAAATATATTTTTTTAGTGATATTAAGGGTGGTAAATAAAGACAAATACAAAAACATCAATGTTGTACGCATTACGTAATTCCATAATACATAAAAGCAAGTATTACTCCCAAGAGAGAACTACATGGTCTCCAAAACAAACGCTTTTCTGCATTCTAAACATTGTCATTTCCTTTGCAAAGTAAAGTATTAGCCTCTGTTGTGACAGTGTAATTGCTTAACTACGTGGAATTCAATGATACGTATGAAACAAAATTTTACTAAGCTGTGATATCCGTAGGGGACAAATAAATTAGTGAATCTATAAGTTATCTATAAAATTGTTATAAATTCTCTTACTTTATGAGTTACTGAAACAGTTATAACTTATAATATCAATGGAAAAAGAAAAGAAATAGATGTATATATATATATATATATATATATATATATATAAAGCGTGTATGTACGTATAAATTTACATACAGTACAGTCATTGATTCAATCATCACTAATTCTTCTATAGCTAGAAACCTGAAATTTAGCTTAGTTATTCCTAAGGGAGTCTAGGAAAACTAAGGAAAAAAGTTATCTTAATTAACATCCTCGATGAATTAAATTGAACAGGGAGACCAGAAGAGCTGTAATATTAACATGTATACATAAATAAATAGAATTAAAAAGTATTTCCCTTAGGTTTGTATCTCTCTCTCACTCAAAAGAGGAATAGTTAATCCTTTAATTCACTTCGATATATTTACTTCGATAATACTGAGAGTAATATTTATTTTACGTTTAGCAATTTTTCTAAAAAATGCCTGTAAAACAATTAAACAAAATAAAATTTTGCATTTTAATCTCCGAACACATATTTTTTTTTTATCGATTAATAAAAGCTTAAAATTTATTGCAGATAATAACTTTAAAATTCCATGAATTTCTTATTTACAAAAAAAAAGAAAGTGAAATAATAATTAAGGGCATATTTTGTAATTCCGCTATATTTTTCAGTCTGCTATGGTACAACCTAGATTTTGGATTTAAAAGTAAAGTCTAAAAAAGATTGTATCTCTTTTAACCACCCCTAAAAGGGATGAAACAAGATGAGAATTTCATAATCCCAATGGAAATAATCTTTAACAAGTTTTATACACAAACCTAAATTTGTTCTCATTATCATTTATAGTATTAAGAAGGGATTTGTGTAGAATATTTCTATACTATATTTAGGCCTTATAAATACGCTCATACAACTGTTCTAGTCGTTAATTCATCGTCGCAAAACACTTATTTAATAGCTTATTTTTAAAGTCAAAGGTTCTGAGGTTCAAATCCTCATAAATGTTAGCTGCTTTTATACGAATTTGAATATTAGACAGTGGGTACCGGCGTAATTTGGTGTTTGAGGCTCAATTAACTACAGTCTCATGAGGTATAGTCTTGTACAGACTGAGGTCGGCCTGAGTCATTTACATGTCATACATATCATCCTAATATCATTGGGCCAAAGGGGGATTGCATACTGTTCACTAGTTGAACAGTAATAAATTAAATAAATTTTTTATAAATATTAGGATAAAATTATATTTTACAAGGTAAAAAGAATTCTAATGTACAATTATATTAATTAAATCTAGCTCGTAATTATTTACTATTATTTTATAAATTACTCTTACGTACTTTTCTATGGTAATAATTAATGACCACTGAAGTGCATATTTTTTTATGACACAAGTTTCATCCATTTTATCGCGTTCAAAAATTTCATTACGAAATGTTATTTTTTTTAGTTATACAAAAATGTAAGGGGAAAAATTATCAGGTGTAGGCTTTTCAGATGTAGACAAGTAAACAAAAACTGTATAATAAAAAAGCAAAAAGAAGAAATTCTACCTGTATAACTACCAGGAAATGAAGGAAGTAATCTACAGTACAAGAAGTTGTAACAAAAATACACCATTGTCTCATAAAGAAAGATAATGGGACCAAAGAGTCATATACAGATGAGAGAACTGCACAAAATTTATTATGTTCTATGTAAATATTGTAGGAATGCAGGCCCTAAAATACGCTGCCGAGGCCGATTTTAACAACGCACTGTTTGTATTGAATTAGGAAGAATTCCTTCTTTATTTTTAAATTAATATAAACTTAACCGTATTGTTAAATTATTATATTTTAATTTTAAAAAATAATAAAATGAGATATTTGCTAACGTTGTTTTTTTTTTCAACAATATAATAGAAAAAATAATAAATAAAATAAAAAAAGGGAACTAAAAAAAGATAGAGTACATAACAAAAAAATAAAAATAAAATTATAAAATTATTTTTTTCAATCTTTTTAAATAACCCTTTTCAAGGAATTAGGAAATTTTTGATTTGAAACAGAAAATTTGTATGTTTTATCTATAAAATATTAATAAATAAATCAAAAAATATTATTAGTAAAAGTAAAAAACTTCGAACTTTAAAAACATAATGGTAGTTTTTACAAAACTCGAAATTAAAAAAAAATACAAATTTAACTGTACAACCAAAAAACCTAAGAAATTCGGGCGAATAAAACGGAAAATTCAATTCAAGCTAACACAGCACATTTACAACAAAGATCTTTATCAAATAACACGAAATTAAGGCATTATAAGTCAGTAATAAAACCGGAAAGTTTATATGCACTTGAAAGTTTAACTGTACATAAAGTCGGAAAATTATAAAATACTATAATAAAAAGAAAAATTCCTACGACCAAATATCAAAGATTAAATTGATTTTTAAAATATAATGATGAAATTTAAACAAAAAAAAATTTACAAAGGCAATTTTCCGAATGGATAATAAAAAATTTGATTTTTAGTCACAAAGAAATTAAATCAAACTGCTTCATGAAAACAGAAAAATATTTAAATATTCCGCTGATAATATTTTAGAAGGAGACTTTCTTAGGAAAAGTTTTTATAATTTTGAATTCTAGAAAATTAAAAGAAAGAAAATAAACATCACAAAAGAGCATCCTGAATGAAAGAATTAGAATGTAAGTTATGCAAAAAACGCTGGAATAAGGAAAACAAACCTTAAGTGTGATCCATAACAAAAAAAGAGATAGAAGTCGAACTGACATTAATTTATTTTTAATACAGGCCAGGTGATTCAAAAAGAACTTCACAATTTTAAAAGCATATAAAAATTTATTTAGATAACTTATAATTTCATCTGAGGTCACATTTTATAGAAAAATACATCAAGTTTTGAATCATGTAGTTCATTAGTACCGAATTTGGCCACCAGCGCTGTTACTAGTGTTGTTAAAAATGAATACATCTACTTGTGCGGAATATGATCGCTGTGTTTTGATTTCACGATTTGCGGTCAGTAACGGCCAAGAATAAATTGTAGGCATACAGTTTACTATTGGCACCAAACCTTCGTTGAAATAGGTAGTTCTGTTAAACATACAAAATCATCAGAATGTCCACGCGTCCCTGAAGCTGCTGTGGAAAACTCAGAGAAATTTTTGCACGTAATTTAAAGAAATCGACTCGACTTGCGTCACGTGAGACTGGCAATTCACAAATGTTCTAAATATTACAGATGACGACAAAGTTGCTTGGCTGCAGTTTTGTGTGGAAATGATGGATAGAACAGCAGAAAAAAATTCACTTTTAGATAATGTAATTTTCAGTGTCCCCTTGTTCTTCCAGAAGGCATCTGTGAAACTGGACATAGTTTATCAAGGCATTGTTTATCTGGTCATGTCTCAAAAGTTTCTAATTCTTCAGTTCGACTAAGATAACCAAGATGGACTCCATTAATATAAGCAAGATGCAGCACCCCCTCACTACCGCCTAGAAGTCCAAGAATCTCTTGATTCTCGATTCCCAGGTCGGTGGATTGGTCGTAAAAGTCCAATTTCATAGCCATCTTGCTCCGCAGATTTGATCCCACTAGTTTTTTCTTGTAGGGTTTCATTAAAGATCGGGTTAATGTACCATCTTTGCCTGCTGACCTTGCTGAGCAAAGACTTCGAATTAACGTCACAGCTGCAGAGGTAATGCCCGACTTGCTGGCTACACTCTGTAATGAAATCGACTTCAGGTAAATCACATTACAAATGGAAGCCATATCAAACCAAAGTGAATGTTGAGTGATAAACTTGTGTTTTTCTATGAACTGAGTCTTCAACCAAATCTGTAAGTTATCTCAAAAAATGTTTATATGCTTTTAAAGCTGTTAAGTCCTTTTTTAATCACCGGTATAATTTTAATCAAATGGCCCAATTTTTTTTCCATATCATATATTCCTTTTTTGTGTACAGCTTTATTTTATTTTCGGAGATAAAGTCATATTCCTGAGTAGATTAGAATCCTCTGGAGCACTAATTAAAATCTATTTTATATAATCAAAAAAGTTTGTAGAAACTTCCTTTTAATAATGAATTCAAAATATATTTCTTTTTTGTATGTATTTAGGTCAGGGGTAACCTAATTCATTTTACTTTATCAAAACATCGGATCATAAAGATAATAATAGACATAAGACATAGGTGTTTATTAAAATTAAGACTAATTATTATGAACTTAATTAACAAGATAGATAAAATAAGCTAAATATTTTTGAAATTTTCTTCATGCACAACAGTTGAATGTTTAATTAGGAAATTTAAATGAAAGTAGTGTTAACTAAGTAAATATTGTTGGAATAAATATTAAAATCGATAAAATATATATAGCTTCAAGTATTTTCATTATTAATATTTTATTACATCAAATAATTTGTCTATTTATACCAAATGTTGAAACACTAAATAATATATTTTTTTAATAGATAAGGAATTTACGGGTAAATTTACAACAAAATATATAGTCTGTATCACAATATTCAAAAAATGCCTGGTAAATGTGCTTTTATCAGAAAATAAAATGATATGCTGATGACTACAACTTCCAATAATGGTTCTCCTTTATACTGAACCGAAATAGAGAGATATAATGCAAAACTGAGATAAAATTTGAAAATCCGCCAACGAAATAGTTCACCTGGAATGCTTTTAACGGGTAGATGTGATGGTAATGATAACGCTCTTTCCGATGAAAATTCTAGAACTTCCTACACTTTATCCATGATTCGATAAACACGCGGTATATATTAAATATTATAGTAAAATAAAATTATAATAACAGAATTCTGTAAGAATAAAAGACAAAGCGCATACGTAATAAATGCATTACATACAAATGAGTTATTCGTATTAGACACAGTTATACTGAATTCAGATAGATTAATTTACGTATACTCTCTGGGGACTACCAAATAACCTACACGGTTTAACAACGAAATATTTTATTATTTACTTTTTAAAATACATATATAAAATGTAAATTTGATTAATCCGGTGATTATGTATAGTTACCGGTGAATTTGAGTAGTCGTCTCCGATGTTGGAGAATAACATATATAATTTGTATATTTAATGTTAATTAGACGAGGTTAGCAAACGCAGGTTATATTTAGTAAAGTAATATAAGTTATATTTAGTAATGGTTAGATAATCTAACCAAACATAACCTACGCTCGCTTCGCTAGTATGACCTCGACTAATTAACAGTAATATTTTTATTATTTAAATAATAAATTCGCCGGTCTTCGTGGCGCGAGTGGTAGCGTCTCGGCCTTTCATCCGGAGGTCCCAGGTTCGAATCCCGGTCAGGCATGACATTTTCACACGCTAGAGATCATTCATCTAATTCTTTGAAGAAATGCCTAACGGTGGTCCCGGAGGTAAAAAAAAAAAAATAAATCAAAAATTACTGGTTATAGTCAAGCTGTTATTTTAATATGTAAAATATTTTAACATGGAGAATATGTAAAATGAACGGTATACTACATAAATTGCTAAAGTTTTATTAAATTCTCCAACATTGGAGGCGATTAATCAAATTCAACTGTAATTATGCATAATCACCGAATTAATCAAATTTACCTTAACATATATATATATATAAACAAACACTTTCGAATATTATAAATATTTTTTGTTTAAACACGAAAAATAAAAAAAGATTCTATCTCACGATAAATTACATCATTGCTAGATATTTAGAAAGAACTCTTCATAAGAAACTCACAAAAAACTTCTACGCTCTAAAACAATACTGTGTGCACTAAATTAAGGAAGGGTATGATTACATTAAAGTGCGCGTATGTACTACGTAAAATTTATATAAGTGATCGTTTCATTAAATCAGAGTTATTAGTTCAAAAAAGTAATACATTAATAAAATTCTCTTTGCTTTCATACATTTTTTTTTTAATAAATAAAAAAACCGAAACGTTCAGTGCCATTACGGAAACATACATGACAGCGCCGCCGTCGCAAAGTAATCTACATTTGCAAAGTAAATCTCTTTTAGCCTCTTTTATTGGCAGCAAATTTATACATTAGTTTGACTGCTCCGGCACAATATAAGACTCATTTATTTATTTATTTATTTATTTTTTTATGTTGATTTGAATTAAAAACGAGTTAGCTCTCTCAATATAATAGACTTTCTTCGAAGGTGATTTTTTTCTATCATTTTTCAGTTCAGTTGTATGTATATATATATATATACATATATATATATATATATATGTTTTATATATATATATATATATATATATATATATATTACTTTAATGAATTTCCGAATTAGAATGCTGTTAAAAAATTTTAATTAATACTTCACTTAATCTAAATAACAACAAAAAAAAACAGTTTGAAAAATCAGTAATCAGAAAAACGTTTTTGAATTTTTGGAACAAAATTTTCTTATTTCTGTAATATTTCACAAATATTTGCATTTATCAATAAAGAATAAAGATATCTGCATAATAATTTCATTTTATCTCATTTTAATTATATTGTTTTCAAAAAAAAATTATATACCAGTTTACTTATAAAATACACACAGATAAGGATATTTAATAGTAATCTCAAAACATTTTAATATTATTAAATAATACATGAAATATTTTTATTCCTTTAAACCCTTAGAAATGATTATCCATGATAATCATAGTAATCAGAGAATTATAGAATATATACCATTAGACTTCAAAAACTATTCTTTAGTCACCAATGAACGAAAAAGAAATAACCTTACAACTACAAGGTCTGATGATCCTGATTTAGATGCAGCTGTTCCTTCAGGATTGTATCATCACCCTGAAAGATGATACATTTCAATTAATTTATCATCAAGAAGCTTGAAGATGTGATAGTTATTAAATTTGAAATTAAACCGTGGGATTCATATGAAGAATTTAATGATTTAGAACCCGATTTAGAATTTCCTGAAATTGGATATTGACAGTTTACACTCTGAAAATAATGAACGTAACATATTCGTTCAAATAAAGAGAAACATGTTGCTTCTCGATCGGGGTTGTTTGTGACACCCATTCTCTTCGCAGCGTTCACCCTCATAAGTGCAATTGGAAGAGCTGCAACCATTTGTCACCTGTAACTATCTAGTTACGTCTCACCTAGTCACGTACCTAGTAACCTCATCTTTAAACCTTAAAATACTTTCACTTACCCTTAAAATCCACATATTATGTTTGAAAATAAAAACTTCAAAACCAGCCCCATTAT
Organism: Lycorma delicatula; assembly: GCF_047948215.1. NCBI lineage: Eukaryota > Metazoa > Arthropoda > Insecta > Hemiptera > Fulgoridae > Lycorma > Lycorma delicatula. Next base: position 136,248,668 of record NC_134460.1, read on the forward strand.
CGTTCGGCCAGTAATAAACAATTTAAATCATGAAAAATTATTATAATTTTACGCCTTTATAATTTTTTTAAATACATATAACCAGATGTTACTTTGTATGTTAAGTGTAAAGCTAACATGATCGTATTTTTTTTATAATTTTCAAAGTTTGCCAGTAAAAAAGTTTGAAATATAAAAGGATTTATATTGAAATTTCTAGTTTTCCTCTTTAGTTTACAGGCATATCCTTAAATTAGTATTTACATAATATTAGATGCTTTCAAAACAAATATTTCAAAAAATAAGTTTTTATTTCTTTTTTCGAATCATTCTAATAAAAATAAAATCGCCTGTTAGATTTGTAATCTTTATCGATTATACGATAAAGAATCTAATCGCTTTTTTATTATCCCAATTTACGTTCGTATGATTAAGTGGACTCCTACAGATGTAGAATTTATTTTAAAAATGGATTTATTTCAAAATTTGATTGGGATTTGGGATAAACGTATAAAATGGACGCCCTCTTTTAATAAAACTTGAACACAAGTGTTTATTAATTACAATTAATTTGATCTTAAGTTGCACCGCGCATTCTAAAAATACACACACACACACACACACACACACACACACACACACACACACACACACACACACACACACACACACACACACACACACGCACACACACAAAGAATGAAATAGAACTAAAACAAAAAAAAGTAATAGAATACAATAAATAAGTAATAGCAGAGAATAATTCGTGTATTATGTATTCGTGGGATGCGTGTATTAGTTTCCTTGCAGTGCATGCAATACTCTTATGTAAGTTACAAATAAGTAAACCATTTTTGGGAATACAATCTGAAAAATTATCTAGTCTGATAATTGTATTTAAGAAAAACCTACACACGGCTTATCATTTCATTGCAGAAATAACACATTAATATTTCTTTTGATCTTTTAAAATGTACTTATCTGGATATACTTAAAAATAAAATACATACATATGATTCTGGTACGGAATCTATTAATATACCCAGTCTTGTTAGTTAATAGATTGTCAGCATTTTATAAATAATAGACTTTTTTAAGTATTATTGACTTCTAAGTTTAGTTATTAATATGAAATTTTGGACAGTAAATTAGCCACCGTATGACATCAAAATATAATTTAGATTAGCGAGCTTCCTAAGAAAGAAAACTTTTAGATATATGTTTGATAGAAGGCGTTCATTGATAATACAGTAAATTATCAAGTTTTTGACGGGAAACGTCTTAAAAAATCACACTGAAACACACGAGTACCAGAACAGAAATTTGTAGCGTAACGAAAGGATCTATATTGTCCTGCCTTATTAACTCCCTAATTATTAGTCCCAGAAAAGTAAATGCGGTGTCATTTTCTAACTTACATAGTCGGCTTGCCGATAGGACTTTGAGTTTGCGCTACTGTGAAGCGGATTAGCGGAGAGGGGGCACAGTGCAGATCAACCAAAACTGGCGTTCTCGCTCAGTTCCATTAAGTGTAGCTCACGACTTAGACCTGATAGCGCAGTGATTCGTGTATTTGTGTTTAGAGTTTGTCGAGATAAATCCATAATAAGTGTATTTTGGATAATATTTATGTTATAAGATTAAAAGTAAACATGTAAAAAAGTATAAAAATTCAATATGTCAGCCTCATCCCGCAAAAAGCCAGCCGGAAATATAAATTACGCATATCGTTGGAACGGGGAGGTTATGGGTCACCCACAGTTACCCCATTGTCCGGTGTCCAGCGAGCAAGCCTGTTTCGGGAGTGTCGCAAAGCTGGCACAGCGTGCTCAGTGAACAACGCCGACGGCCTGAGCACCTCTACAGTTGCTTATTACGCCTTAATTCTCATATCACAGACCAATGTTGAACAAAATTGTCGTCGAATATCAGTCGAAATAAATATCATGTACTATTTAGTGCCTGTCTTAATGTTAAAATAAAATTTAATACGCAGACAGTGACTTGTTTTTATTTCAATCCAATACACTAAAAGTGACTCTCTGACATACAGACCGACCAATTTATCTGTAGAGTTGGCCAAATGAAGGACCTAAAATTTTCCATTGGAGACTTTCAGTTTTGTTAAAAAAAAATACGATGGTGACTGTCCCATTTACCTCTACAGGTAAGCTGGTCGATCTGTAGCTCGCAGGATCTTCATCCAAGGTCTGTAACCTTTCACTTAAACCAACGGCCGTGCGCTCCGACACAGCCCCTACCCAATATTTTATTAAAAAATATTCAACTTTTTAAAGAAACGTATTTGTAAAGAAAATTATTGTAAAACCAAAATAAATGTTAGTTGCAAGTATAAGAGTTTTAATATGGAATATTGTTTATTTACTTAGTTTGGTTATTAATAACTTAAACCTACAGTTAAGTTATTAGTTATTCATTTACAAGTTTTATTTTTATTGTTGTAAACTCTTCATAATATTTGAAAGGTACTGTGTACTAAAACAGGTGTTATTTTTTAAACACGTTTCGTGAAAATCATATATCATTTTTTGTTTTCTATTTGAAAAGTATTACAAATTCACCTAATTTATTGTAGAATATTTAGAAATTAGTTTCTAAATTTTGATTACCCAGCATGTCAGTAACTTAAAACTGTTTTCATACTGATTTTAAAATATGAAATTTGCAGGAATTCAAACGGTATGAGTTTAGCAGCTCCTTTTTTGTAGTGACTAAAAGAAAATTTATCGTCAGTTTCATTTTAGTAAAATATTAGTATTTACTAAAAGTAAAATATTAGTTTTTACTATCTATTTCACTTAAAGGTAAAATTTTATGGATTTATACGTTTTAAAAGTAAAAAAAAATCGTTTCATTGCCTATCTGGCCCAAGGGATTTTTAAAATTATTGTTTTAATAAGAAAAGGTCACCATTAAGGTAAACGTTGGGTGATTATGTACAACCTATTGTATATAAAATTACTGATAATGCACATAAAATACATTGTAATTTTTCCACTTTTTCGGAATTTGTGTTATTAAAGAGAAAATCATACTTCAATCAGAGATTTTACTTTAAATACATTCAATGTACAATAAAACCTGGCAAATTCCATAAATAATGATTAGATTTTATATATGTATTTAAAATTTTAATAGCGGTATTTATTTTTAATTATCAGTCAAATACCCCTTCCAAGAACTATATATTCATATTACTCGTAAGTATTTTTTTTTTTATAAATAAAATTGGGCATAATCATTCCGGTCGCTAGAGAACTGAATACATCATAACTAGCATCCCCGTCCAGGCTTCGTCCGCACTATAGATACTTACGTTTCCGGCTGCGGTCAGGGGATTTTAGCCGGTCAGGGCGAGCGAAGCGAGCCCTTCCAGTTTAGCCAAGAGTTCCCCCCCTGGACCCCCTGTGTTCATTAAAATCATGCTTGTGAGAATAATAATGATAAACTAAAGCACGTTCAATTTATAAAAACTTTCAGTGTATTGTAATTTTTTTTGAGCAACAGTATGGTCAGTAAAGGATCCACTAATTGGTTTTTAGATTTCCCGTCGCGGCTTCCCTAGCGAAATACATCTTTATAATTACAATATAAATTAACATTAAAATTACCATCAAAATGTTTCCAAATCTTATAAAGATTAGTTCAATAGCGGTAACATAAAACGTCAAAAAATTTAAAAATAATTTATATACTTTTACCCGGTAAAATATTAAAATTTCAAAACCTAAACTGTTTTTACATGTTTATCTGAAGAGTATTTTCAAGTCCAAATCGAATGAATATATCGTTTAGTATAGTCGGAAATGGAGAAAATTTGCAATCATTGTATGAAATTTCTTCACCTTTCTTCACTCCTTTAAAAATCTTAATTTACCTCCTTTAAAAATCTTAAAATCTAAAAATTAGTTTTTAGATATTTACATAAAGATTACAAACACCAATAACCAAGTTGATATCTTCATTTACTACCGAGAAATTCAAAAAATAATAAAATTATAGTTACCCCATTAGCTCGGAATTTCAAAAAATCATTTGTTAGTGTGCTCTTACACCGTAAGAAGAAAATTTATCCAAACTTTCATCAATTTATCTTTAGTAGTTTTTGTTGGGTACTGATTATGAATCAGGAACGACATGTTGTTATACACATATATATATATATATATATATATATATATATATATATATAATAAAAATGTTTTGAAATACTTTAAGGAACATCATAAATTTTCTCTATATAGTATAAACCAAATAAGTCGGGACTGAAAATGATATTTTACAGAAATTTATCTACATTTAAAATAAATTGTGTTGCAGAAGTTTTACACATATCATTATTTTTTTTAATTGTTTTTTAAATTACATATACAGAATGCGAATCTTGGAATAAATTACTGATTTAAATAAATGTATTTTTATTTACTGCTCTCAAATTTACATACTCTCCCCAAAGTAACATTTCCACATTTTTTTAGTTTTTATGAGAATAGTATTTTGTAATCAAAAAATGCCAATCCTGAATCAGGATTTAAGCCTGACCACAATTTAAAATGTAGAGATGTAATTTATTTATTTAATTCTTATTAAATTAATTAATTTACATAAAAGATTGTATATGATTAAATAAATACATTTTACATACTTACAATTTGATTCCTTTTTTTTATTTCAGGGTTCTTCCGGAGTCACCAAGGTGGCTTTTAGCAAGAGGTAGATTTGAAGAAGCTGAGAAAATACTTCGAAAAATGGCTCGTGTAAATGGGAAACCGTTACCTGCAAATTATATGGTGCAACTTAAGGTATGATTAACTAAATATTACAAACAAAATAAAATAAAATTTATTCAAATTTTCTTAAAATATAAATGGATTATATGTATTTTTATAATTTTTTTTTTTTACAGTGCAGTAGGAAAAATATATAATGATACGTAGTTTGTTATTTCATATTGTTAATGATAATTATTGTTTTTATTATTACTATTATTAGAATAATAAGCTCAGTAAAGCAATGGATGAAAGAATAATAATAACTCTTATAATAAAAGGTACAATTTTAACGTAGGGTAATTAATTGTAACATATAAAATTTCCTTTTGGCTAATTATAATTTTCTTTTAATAATGAATGTAATTTTATAATTGCAAAAAATCCTTTTACCTTCTATAAAACGTAATCTTTTTTCTTTTTTTTTTACAAAGTATTAATTCCGTACTGCAATTCCGTCAAAAAGATAAATAGACTTAATTAAATGCGTGCCGTTAAGGGACTGAATGAAGATTTAATGTAATACCATGTGGTAACTGGAACATTATGTTTAAAATATAAAAAACTTTTTTTGAAAAAGAGTACTTATTTAAAGAAATATTCTTTTCAATTATTAAAATAAATTAAAAATTTTTGTTACATGATAACATAAAAACTAAAACTATGAAGACAGTCTTAGCATAAGGTTACTCCTAGTATGGTTTTTTACTTTTTTGAAAAGAATTGTTTTTTTTTTTTAACATAAACAAAGGCTTTTGCAGTATAAACTCTATGTTATATTAAATTACATAGCATGTAATTAAAGCTACTGATCAAAGGAATCACTTATTGAGCCAATTTCATAATGAAAGGGATCGATAACTAATCATTTATTAACTTAAAACCATGACCTTAATTCCAGAGTTTTGAATATTACCATTATGAATAAACGATACCACGAGTAATTTTTGCAATAAATTATTTACTGATTCAATAGTACCGGTCTTCACGCATATCGACTTAAATCAAACACTTCATATGGTAGTAATTAAACAAAGTCAAAGTAGATGTTTTCATTCAAACATTCTGTTAAATAAAACTATAACAAATCTCACATTTAATCAATACTGATGTAATATAGGATAATAACTATTGCTTTTTAGAAATAGTTCGGCAAATACATTTATTTAATTAATAATCATAATACTAATATAATAATATTAATTATTTTTACTATAATTACATTTTTAATAATATAAAGTTATACGATTAAAGAATGTATGTGGATTATTTAGTTAAGAAAGAAGGGCAGAAAGATAACACAATTAAAATTGTACAATTTTTGGCTATCCTTTCGTTATTTTATTGATTATTTTAGCAAAATAAACAATAATAAAATTAGCTAAAATGAAATTCATAAGAAAGGTTTAAGAATGCTCAAGAATATATCAATTAAAGAGAGCTGACGTGGGAAAGAAGTTACAGATTGTCGGCATAGGTAACAGAATTACATAGAGCAGGATAAAGTAGAAGGCAAATTAGAAAGAAAGAGTGACGAGAAAATGTTTAAGCAGGTTTGGAAACATGGACCGAAAACAATTAGAGATCTTGGAAGCCCGATTAAACTTTGATGCTGATGATTTTGAAATAGGCTGTTCACCCTAATCCATGAGGCGAAAAAGATCTATTAAAAAAGTAAATCAATTATTATTATTTTTAATATAATTATAATATATATTACATTAGTATATTATTAATATATATATATATATATATATATATATATATATATTAATAAAATTAACTATAAATTTAAATTCAAAAACTTTTTAAATAAAAATTAACCTTATATGTAATTAGTACTAGATAAATCATTCAAGGTATCCTTGTAATCAATATAGATGTTTTTTGTACATTATATTATAAATATATTACCTGGCTGATTGATACCAAAATAGTATAAAAAAATTTATTTTCCATCTTGGAGTTCACAGATTGTAAAAAAATTATTTTTTTTACTATTAGAATTTGTTATTTTTATACCACTCACCTAGCCGAGTAGTAATGAGTTATTAATGAGAATACAGTAAAAGTTCATTAATTTAAATATGTGATTTTTTCCGTCTATTTTAATTATTATTAACCATCAATGATCACTTTTTAAAGAGAAAATAACTTTAAAACAAATTTACCTCATGATTCTAGACCTATTCGTTCTTACCAGAGCGGTAAATAATAATACTATTTATCAGGGTTAATTCAACCTACCCTTTAAGCTTATAGTTAAATAATCATATTGTATTAGATATGTATTGCGTTTTTAGTAATAAGTCTAAAATGTATAAATTATATTTAACTGGAAAAGTAGCATCTTCTTTAAAGAGTAATATATTTTCTTAAATTTCCTATGGTTTTAATGATATAATGTTAAAAAAAAAATCAACTTTAAACACCCTGGATTTTTTAACTTTCCCGTCGTTTTGTGAACCAAAACAAAAAATACTAATTCAATATCAAAATTTTATTTTTTTGTGCGTAACATCTATTTGGTGTTTTTTTAAGGATATTAAATTTACCCCTACTTTAATTTAGTGTAATAACATATTCGTTATGAAATCTTTATGCTGTTAAAATTTTTTTAAACTTATAACCAGGGGACAATGGTCCCTTTGAACAAGGTTACGTGTTAATAAAAATTTTTTTTCAAGACTGTATTGTAGCTTATAATAAAATTTTTTACCATTTGAAAAGGTAAATTTTCAATATTTAAAAATAACCTTGAAAGAAAAATTAAAAACAATCAAAAAGTTAAACGTTACCGCTCGTGTATTTTTTGATGTTTTATTCTTTTAACTGATCCGATTGAAATATTTTCAACCTTTGTTGTAATTCCAAAAGGAGAGCCTCCCACCATAAGGGCAGTATCCAGCCGTACCCCAAATACTCCACCGTATCTACCCTACGCATTTCCGTATAATACCGTACGCCTTTTTCATGGACCCACCTTTTTTCCTTAACAATATAAAGCTATATAAGCTGGTTACAGTCAGATCACTCGGTCTTTATTCAAGTGCATGCGATTCAATGCCTCAAACCAAGAAGAACAGAAATATATCCACTACGGTCGTCGACGGGATATTTAACCGGCATCTGTAATAATAGAAACTATAAATTTATTATTTTCTTATAATAATAACACATTTAGAACTATTTTATAATTTTATACTTAACTAATGTGACCTAAAGAATTAAGTAGTTATTAAATATAGGTTGTTTTTAATTGCTATGTAACTTGATAATTAACTCCCAAGATATAAGTTTCAAAAATTGCATTTTTAAATATTTGAAAACCGCGTACAGTTGTATCTACATTGATAGATTCATAGCGTTTGTTTTGTATGCCAATTTAAGTTAATATCTACCATATTAATAAGAAAGAGTTTCTGTATGTCAAAATATATTCACCCCGGATATTTTAATTTTTTCGTCGTTTTTTGATCGAAACCCAAATAATTTAATAATATTAATTTTAATTACAATTTTTTTTTTAATTTTTTGTAGACATTTATTCGCCGTTTTATTTTAAGAATATTAAATCTACCCCTACTTTAATTTAGTGTAATAACATGTTCACACATTATGAAAACCGAGGCTATTAAATTTTTTCAAAACTTGGAATCAGAGGAAATTATATCTGGACCAGGTCTTGAAATATTTTTCTCGAGAATTTATTGTAGTTTATATAATAAAATATTTTATTATGAGATGGTAATTTTTCAATAATTATGAAAAATGTTTGAAACCGTAAATTAAAGAACTTCTAAAATTTTAAAGCAACCACTAGTTTATGTTTTACTCATTCAACTGAAACATTTCGTGTAAGATTTAAAAGTATGATTTTTTTAAGATAAGCAATGAGATCTCTAAATTTAAGTACATTATACAGTTAATTTTCTACTGAATTCATTACATACCGTTCATAACAATTTACAAATTAGACAGGCTAAAACATGAACAGTGCACGTGGATCTAAAGGTAGCGCCAAGCCATATTATTTATTGCTTACATAACAATGATGGGTAGATCATCAGTCACTTTTCTAGTTCTGACAATTAAAGCTAATGAGTCTGTCACATTTTATTTAAATGAAAAGTATAATAATTCGATCATTCTTAGGTTTATTTTATTATAACCAATACGAAATTTAGTTTTTGATATCACGTTAAATAAACATTAGTCGCAGCGATAAAAGCGACCAGAAGTTAGCAAAGTTGAAATCTCCAGCAAGAAAACTGGAAACGGTCTACAGAATTGAAATTTATTGTAATCTATAAGATATTTGCTTATGTATTAACATATGAAAGGATAAGTATAAGATAACTAATTTTATTAGTTCGTTTATTGGTAGCAGAATATTAGTCTGATTTCCTCCAATTATGAAGATGTTATATTATTACAAACCGTGGGGTATTCAAAGCATGGCAGGAAAGATGGGGTATAGCTGTTGGTTTACACATCAAAATATTCTGACAATTTACATGTCGCTTTTTTCCACTTATTTCTCAGATTTGTCGCGAAAAATGGTTAGAAAATTTGAGTATAGTGTATGATACTTATTGGAGGTAGGTACATTCGAATACGCCCACGGTAGAATGAGTTAGACTACAGAAAGTATTAAACAGAAGAAACATTAACAATTTGGCATGATTTTATAGATAAAATATTAAACCATCGAACAATGTCCAAAAACAATTAGTTGAACAGATATTTATTGTGGGATAATAAATCATATTTTTTTACAAATATAATGTTTGAATTAATTTGACTTAATAAAGATGACCGCAGTTGCAATCCCTGCTAAAAACTTTTCCCATTTAGAGATCAAATCTGTCATTGTTTTTCAATAAGGCCGGTTTTTTTACTGACGTCATTAACATCTTATCCAATCTCTCTTCGGTTTTAACCTATTATCGCTTCCATTACAACTCTACCTTATCGAAATCAATTTAGTTATCTGCATCACTTAGGGATAGTCTGCAAGGCTGTAGCCGTAACCCAAATTTTTGAGTCTCGCCATATCTTTAAACATACAGAGAGTTAGCTAATAATCCGCCTAAATTCATGGCAAAAATGAAATGGTTCGACTACAGTAAAGAGGTAAAATTCTCGTCCACATTCTTTGCTTATGTCTGCCTAATTAAAAGAATTTGATATGGACACCACATAACTTCCTTGTACATCTATTAAATTACATTTTTTTAAAAGAAAATTACATAAAATTTAATTTCATTATCACTTCGATATTTTTTCATATTTTTTTTTATCGTTATTACTGAATTATTATTTATCGTAAATTTTTTTTTACAACCACAGATTTATAATTATTAATATATCAATATATTTAATTTAAAAAAAGTTTGATTCAAACCGATTTGCCTTTCCCTTGTAAGATGCAAATATTTCATTTATTAAAATTTTAATAATCTATAATCTCTCTGGAATCAATGAAAATAAGTACCACCTATGATATACCGTTGAAAAGCTCTTAATGAGAGCTTATTACTGCAGTTAAGAAAAAGTCCAAAATCAAAATTTAAGAATTTTGAGCTTTTTGGACATTTTTGGTCAAGTCGATTGAAATCAGAAGGAGAGGTGCACAACTAGATATTACAACAGTCCTAAATCAAAAATTTCAACATCCTACAGCAATCGTTTTTGAGTTATGCGAGATACATACGTACGTACAGACGTCACGCAAAAACTAGTCCAAAACTAGCTTTCTGTTGTAAATTACTGTTTGGAAATTACTGCTATTGCAATAGTAGTCTTCTTTCAAGCCTATTTTTTGGAGGTTCTCTTCTATCTTTTTCAGGTAATTTTATTTGAATTTCATGTTCAGCTTGTCAAAAATTTGGTTATTTAATTACTGACAGTTTTAATCTATTTGGGTCCAAACTGTTTAATCTGTTTTAATCATGTGCCTCAAGAAATTTAATCTTCTTTTCCTTATCGCTGTTTCTAGGTCTTCTTAATTTCAACATCATACGGCTAATCGTTTTTGAATTATGCCAGAGACATACGTACGTACAGATGTCAAGCCGAAATTAGTTACAATGGATTCAGAGATGGTCAAAATGGATATTTCCGCTGAAATCTGAAAACCGAAATTTTTCGCGATCACAATACTTCCTTTCCTTCGTACAAGGAAGTTAAAATACTTTTTGTGATTGAATTATTAGATTTCCTGAGCAAAGATTTCCTGAGGAAAAGTTTTGAAATGAAAAAACTGTACAAAAGCTTACCAGCTATTTAAATTTACCAGTACTCTGATGTTATATTTAAATTCGATTAACATATTGAAGTTCTATTGAAATCGTATTTTTGTATTGAATAAATGCTAAAAATGCAGAATAACGAGAGAATATTTTTTTTTAAAGTCAATCGACTAAATATATTTTTTTAAATGTCAATCGAATAAACCGTACAACACAATACCTCACATCTTTTATTATTGTCTGATATTACAGATATAAAAATAAATTAGTAATATAATAATAACAAAAAGTCTGCAGTAAAGATTTACAAACAACAACGTATTTGATTATAATAAACCAGAATTCATGTTACTTTTCAAATAACAAATCTATATTACTAAATTTGTAAATGTATCTTGAATGAGTATCCTTCTACATTTATGTTACACTATATTTTACAAGAGCGACGTTATTAAGTTACTGTCAAAAAGCCTTTTGTGTTATTCTTAATTATTCTGTGCTTTTGACTTAATAAACATTGTTCATTAATTTCCATGAATTATTACCTAACATTACAGACACTGTTTTTCATACATTAAACAAATTTCCCTATGTTTATTATATCTGCTTAAATTTGACTAAAATATGATCTTAGTACACCAGAAACCCTCCGCCTACTATAATTAAAAATAATACAAAAGGATTAAATAAAAGTGTACCATTTTCTTACAGTTGGTGAAAATTAAAAATCCCGTATTAAAATATCAGATTTTCAACTGCTCGGAGAATAATTAATTTTATAAATACAATAAAGAAAAAAATAGGATCCCTCATTTGCATTGTATTTAAAATTTATCCTTTTCCTCTAATAACTTATATTTTTTGGATTCATGGTTAATTACTCTCCTCTTATTTCATAAGAAGAATTTACTACTTACTATTTAATTACGTTATTTTATTTTTAAATTTAACTTTTTACGATTTTTTTTCTCATAGGTACTAAAAAATTCTAAAAATATTCATATAACCTCATATTAACCTTAACAAATTTTCTTAAATAAAATTTTTTCTCTATCCAATAAATGCTAAAACAAAAATGTAAAGATTTTCAAAAGAACGTTTTTGTGTTTAAGGTCTGAGGTTTACAATTTTGGACATTTTTAGAAAGTTTTTATTAGCTCTATACATGATGGATGAAATATAATTTTTTTTTAATATTAAAACCGATGGAAATAGAGCAAAAAAATATATATATTTCAGTTTTAAGAGATGGGGTTGATTTTTTTAACAATTTTTTTTTATTATTTGTAAATGCAATGTAGATAAATCTGCCGAAGTGAAGTTTTTTAAAAACTTTAATTGGTTTTATCGGTATATCCTCTCCCCCACCTGAAGAATTTAGATAAAAATTAATATCGATGCCGTATATGTAGAAACATTTTAACCAAATCTGAAAAACAAAAAATGGTTCGATCAATCCTGAAATATAAAAAGCAATTCGACACAGATTTCTTACGTACATACATGTACTCATAAATATTGTTTTTCAGATGAACTAGCTGGACCCTAAAACGTAAAGATTTCCCAAAAAAATAACCGTTACCCGATTTTCGACATGCTCACCATAAAATTTGGCATCATCCCATTTAATATATCTATTCTAACTATATTCGACGGGAAAGTAAAAATAAATAATTCTTACCTCCATAAATCGTTTGTATTTTTATGAAGCAAATTTATGAACCAACCGTTAACTTAAAAAAAAAAGGGTTTAAATTTATTATATTAAAACTACTCGAATTTAGTTTTGGAAATGTATCAGGACTTGGATTAGATAATAATTTGAAATCGTTTATAATGTAAATAATATGTTTTTGACTAAACATATATTGGTATAATTAAATTAAAACAACTTGATCATTATTTATAAAAGATAATTTTTAACGACTGATTTTTAAAAGGAATAATATTGTCGTAAAGAGCTGCAGCTGTAAAATTCAAATATGCTTCATAATTACAGTATAATTATGACCCAATTAATTAGTTCATAATAATGATAATCATTCTTTTTTAAGCCAAATTATTCAGTATTTTTAAACTAAAACATAAATTACAAAAAAAAAATACAAAAAAATTAAAAGATATATTAATTACTTTAGCGTATTAAAATTATAACAATAACAGAAGGATTAGATAAAATGCGAATTTTAACGTCAAAATATGAAAATTGAGGTTTCTGGCCCAATAAAATCTATGTCCCCAGTCTTTATAATGTAAATAAGAAGCATGTAAAATCTTCTATTTTATAGTTACTATTAATGTTGGTAGATGGCACTTGATGTAACTACCACGGAAATCGTAAAGGAGGGAATTACTCTCTTCGTTGCCTCGTGTATTTTGTTAATATTTTAGCTTTGTAATCGTTATTTATGTAATACTTCTGATTTAAAATAAAAATTGTCAAGAAGAGTGAAAAAAGAATAATATTTGTTAAAAAGACAATTTTCCTTTTTTTATTTTGTGTAAATAAGAAAGTATTACATTTTTAAGTTCTTGTTGAGTGTTAAATAAAAATAAAAGGTAGAATACTTCAAAGAAGAGAAAAATATTTTAATGTAATTTTCACCAATCTGAGAAAAATACTGAATGTATGATTTTGATTAGGCTTTTAAAATTAAACTAATCAGGTTGTTTGCGTTTCAAAATACTGATGTTGACGATTAAATCATTATTTACATGTTACAATTAATACCTTATTTCCTCCATTAAGTTTAAATGAATTTTTCAATACTATATATATAAATTGCTCATATGAATACAGATAGTACATTTTTATTCTAAGTGCTGAAATAGGTATAACAATGATTAAAATATGATATAATTCAATAATATTCTAGAAATAAGATTAATAGACAATAAAAAATGGTACGACGGAGAAAGAACAAATGAACAAAATATTATAATCAAATAAGTAGAAAATAATTCTAACAAGTAAAGAAAAAATTGGAAACATCTGAAAAGTTGAAAATATTGAAATAGGCCAAAGAAAAATTAGTCTAACCAAATTAAAGAAGATTTAGAAACAAAAAGAAGGAAATTATAATAAATTGCATTGTCTTACAACAGACAGTTTCGTTATATCTGAAAAATCTCCAAAAATAAGACAATGGTATTGAAAGATGTAAAATAAACTAAAATATCAACGGTTAAATCCCTTTAATAAACCGGTTCATACAGATCACTAATTCTCAACGTTTTCGTCCATCGCCCACATTGAGAATCAACAATTTTCTAGCGCCCCCAAAATTTGTAAACATAGCATCTGTTAAAAATAATAGTTGCAATTGTTGGTATTAAGATGCGCTCTTAAAGACAGCAATTGCAATTATCGTTTTTAAACGTGGCACATCCTATTTCTGAATTGAAACTGACATTTTAAATCAGTGAAAATTTAAACGCATTTTTATTCATATTTGGAAGTATTTTATTAAAATAGCTTTTAAAAAATTACAATTGCATCTATATAGTTATATAACAATAGTGATAGAATATTCAGTATAACAATACAATAATTAAATCAAAGCTTTGAATTGGAAATTTGCATTAATATGAAAGATGAATCTGACGTGCTTTAACGAGTTTGTTTATATCAGGCTCAAATTTACTTAAAAATAGCCGTAAGTCGCCGCGTTCGGTAACATGCTGTACAACGATTTGCTACAGCAACGTTGTACAGCATTTGCTGTAGCAACGTTGATTCAGCATTAAATCCATGTTCAGACAACTATGACGATGGGAATGCTATTTTATTTTTATTTCTTCGTTTGTTGTCAGTTCTATAAGTTGTTCTTCTGACAGGGATGGTCCTGCTGTGCTGACATTTTAAAAGTATCCAACACCCAGTCTGGTACGTCCATATTTAAAATGTTCTAGAATCGATCTTTGAAATCATCGTGGAGGTTCTCCAAGTATAATGTCAAAAAGTGGAGTATTATAAATTTATTTTTATTTTTTTTTACTCGTCTCTCTAAGCCTCTTGGTTGCAAAGTTAAGTTTGAATACAATTATTTTTTATCATAAAATATAGGTGTCCGTTTAATTTTTTTTTACTAGTGTAGTAAGTATTTAATTTTAGTTTGAAGTATTAGGAAAATATAATTTTCGCCTTTTTCTTTAATCAGTCATCACCTTCATAGACCGCCTGAACGCCCCCAATTTTCTGTGGTCCTTCTACTGCCCCCCTCCGGAGGTCTCCAGCGCCCATAAAAGGCCGTTATCGCCCACTTTGAGAACGAATTCTCTAGAGCTATGCCGCAAAGTACATACCTTAGAACGTATGTGCATTGGCGTTCTGTTTGCAACAAGTGTATAAATTAAAATTTATAAAAAAATAATATTAATGTAAAATAAAATGAAAGTGAATTGTAACAAATGGTACAAATTAAGATCTATAAAAAACGGTAATAATTTTAAATAAAATATAATTGAATGTAGTTGGAAGAGTTTTATTTTCATCAGAAGAGTTGAAAAATGCTTCAATACACATATATTAGATACAAAATCATTAGCGCTATCAGATTACCTGATTAGATAATTTCCTATACAGATGCTTATATTTTAAACCAATCTTACCAGTGGTAATGATCATAAAAAATACTCTGCTTTTATTATACGAGACTTTTATAGAGAAAAGTCTATAAAGCTGAACGCAAGGTACAGGGAACTTCACTGGCTGCTATGGAGGAACTCAGCCCTCACGTTATCCAAGGAGATCTTAATTTATAAAGCTATCCTGCGCCCAATCTGAACGTACGATGCAGAATTTTGAGGAACGGCTAGTACTAATAATGTGGAAATTATACAACGATTTCAGAACAAAGTAGCTAGGGTTATTGCCGAAGCGCCATAGTTCACGCGGAATGATGAGATTCACTTTTATCTGGAGCTCCCGTCGGTTAGTGAGATTTCACGGCAACGCAGTTTCAAATACCTGAACAAACTTGAGAATCATGTAAACTACTTTCTTTGCAATTAATCTACTCGATAAAAGCAGAGACGTCCGAGGGTTGAAACGTGCCCATGTACTCGACCTAGGGTCTCCGTAACAGTTTGGAATCTAACACCGTCAAGTTTAGTGATTTCGTACCTAATTTCTTTACTACTTCTCTTTCTTTTTATTCTTGTTTTTTTGTATTTTACTTTTTAGTCATTGTTATTAATTTTGTTCTTGTGGACTATATGGTGCTGAAATTGTTTTGTGATTTATGACTGAGCGTAAATTTCATATTGGACTTTAAGTTTACTTGCAATTATTTACTGTGTATTACTTATTTCGGGAGTTAAGTAATGACCCCCTCATCACGTTCTTTTGTCACAAAACTTACATATGGCTCCGCAGGGGAGAGCCGATTGTAATTATAATTGTTATTGAGGAAAAAAACTTTTATTACATAGACATCATTTTTTGATTTTTTTTAACTTTTTTTATATTTGAAACGTAATAAAATACTATTTTTTTAAGTTGTTTGTACAGTTAATGATGTGTAATAGAATATTTAGGAAATAATATGTTGTACACCTAATATATTATTCATTAATTATTACTTGTTTCATTTTTAAAAACAACTAAATGTTCTTAAATGATTCCTATACAGATGACTCTTATATAGAATTTTTATCTTTAATTTCAATTCAGAATGTTTTTTTTAACGACAATAAATCCAATTTTAATTATTTATTAAAAAAAAACCGATAGAAATTAATTTCTTGAAAAGCACTGATTTTACTCGCCAACCCCTCCAATGAATGGTGAGACATACTATAACTTTAAAATCCATTTTTTTATAAGATAGTATACGACTATGTTATTTGGTTAACACAAAATTATTTTTAAAATCACAACAGCTGTTCTATACAGTGACTTCTTCAGGTGATACAAGCTGAATACAAATTTATGTTATATATTCTGATTGTATTACCAGAGAAATGTAATGTGTATCGAAGCAGTTATAATTTTTTTAATAATTTTGTGAAAATCAAATAACACTTTCTTTGTTTTCTTTTGTTATAATGGATTTTCATCAAGTAACACTTCATCCATCGATTATCTGTTTTAATATTTTCCAGATTATCAAGATAACTAGTTTTAAAAGGAATATTTAGTAAACATTATGAATTTAATCTTTTACAAAAGAATTTTTTTTTTAATTAATAAAAGCAAAGCAATTTTCTTATCCATTAATACAATCGATAATTTCCAAGTAATTTACAACACATCCAACATTTAAATCCTTAGTGTATAATTCAGTCTATACAAAATGAGGTGAAAATTTAATCGTAGAATTTTTCTTAATTTATCTTTGAGATAAATCTAAAAAACGAATGGCTCAGTTACCATTTATTTTTTAGATGTTTTCAGTCGGAGTACAATTCTAATGATATGAAAGCATTTTCTAATTTTCTTTTTCAAATTCTTATTTACAATCGGTTACACATTTTTTTGAACCTTCTATAAATTATATCACAGAAATTACATTAAAAAGAAATCCTCATTGAAATTCCTGAAAAATTACATACTACTGCTATATAAAACTTCTGAAGGTCAAACGTAAAACGTATACAAAGTAGTTTTGGAGAACTGTACTTCCTTAATATTTTGTAGAAAATAACAGTAAAAAGAATAATAAAAATGAAAGAGAATTTTCCAATGAATCAGAAATATATAGCAAATACAATAATTTTTTTCATTATTTATTTATTTATTTTTTTTTTAGGATTTTAAGGTCACAGTAGACCACTTTAGTTAACCCTAGTTCGTCTTTTCTTTTTCTTTTTTTTCTTGATTGCTTCCCAATACTTCTTCATTCAGTCAGCTCTTGCTGTTTTGAGTTCTTCAGAACAAACCTTTGTTGTTGGTTTTCTTTTCTTTAATTTTAAATCTGGATTTTGCTTCTTTTAGTATTTTTATATTGTCAATTTTGTTTCGTAAATCTTCTATTGTGATTTCTAGTTCCCGCATATCTTGTTTAATTTCGGTTATCCAGGTCGGTGTTTTGGACAGTTTCCAGTATTTCTCGACCAGTTTCCTCACAAGCCTGTTCGGTTCTGTTCTTATTTTTCATTATTTGTAATACCAAAATTAATCTCTGTCGAAAATTTTATTTTAAATAAAGCTAGTTTGAATGTGTTTGTGTGTGGGTAATTTACATAAATATAAATATATACAAATAAATATATCAATAGATTTGTGTTATACGTAATACATTAATAATATTTATAATATATTTCGGTAATTAACTTTTTACAGGATAGCTTTGATTACCCATTCATGTATAAATCGTTTAACCTTTTTAGCAGAACAATGCATTAATTATTTAACAGTACATAAGAATAAAAAACTGAAAATTTTCTAGAAATAAATGTTATCCAATGATTCTTTTAGAGTATTTCCCTCTCAATAAATTCACTATCGATTGTTTTCATTGAAAAAAAATTGTTTTACGTAATTTAAATATATATCGTTACAATAGAATTTTTCTAAAATAGTTTTTTTTTTTTAACATACTACCTCTGTGAAATACTAACAAAGCTTCATATCCCAACAGTACGTGTAAAAAGTACACGAACCATTTTTTTTTTTTTTTTTAATTTATATTACCTGAGATAATGTTTTTTCATTCTGCGAAAAATTAAAAAAAAATTTATATATGCTCAAAATAATTTAAGATGGTTTTTTTCACTGTGAAGCCGTTGGAGCTGTACAAGGAAGAAAGAGACTATGAATAACTGATTTTTTTTTGGTATTTTTGTACTACTTATAACAGTGTTAAAGACTGTAAATTAATTATTTCAAGAAAATTTTTCATAACGTAATGTTAAACCACCAATAAATTAAATGACGGTTCAAAGAAAACCAATTATAAATTGATTTCTATAAATTAAACAATAATAAAACCGGCTTCGAATGATCATCAGTTAGTAAATAGGTTGAAAAGAATATTACAAATTAATTCTATGAATACCGTAATTTTATTTTGTTGAACTTTTTGGCAAGGTTTCTTCAAAAGAGAGCAGAAGAATATTCTTCCACATTCACAACGAAATATCTTTTGAAGATAAAGTAATTTGAATTTCTCCCTCAGAATAGAAAGGACACAGAACACTATTTTATAAAACTACAGTCCACGGTGAGCCTTGACTTCCATCAGTTAATTTCTTCAAGCTTCTACTTTCAACAATACGCCTCCATACAACTTCTCACATTGCCAGTTTCCATCTTACCTATCCACCTATTTCTAGGTTTACCGGTTTTTAACTGATTTGATTTTAATTCTAAGCAAAAAATGTAATTATGTACAGCTATCAAAAAATAATAATAATTATTTCTAATCTTCTGATGATCGTCTATTACCTAATAATATTACTTTAACTGAGGTTCATCCCATAAACTTACAAAACTTAAAAAAATAAAAGTGAAAAAAATCCATTCGAAAGTTCTTTTAAAATATACAAACTATGTAAAAATATTTTTTTTTTTTATAACGTATAGATTTAAAAATCGTCTAGGTTAGAACAAAAAGAAATCTATTTTCAGAATGCTTATCTATAAAGAAAATACTGAATGCTATTTTCTTAGAGCATGTGTTACTAGAAATTTTATTTTTCTTACAAAAAAGAAATAAAAGTAATGAAAAAAAATAATATAACAATATGAATTACTATTATAATAATTCAATAAACTTTGCTCTTACTTATAACTGCTGCCTTTCAAAAACAGTACCATATCATAAAGCAATGCCAGTTCCATATTGACGAGAAAAATTGAGTGCGTAATTAATTATACCTATCTGATTGAAAATGTATTGTTATTTTTTATTTTTTTCATCTAATATTTTATAACGTATGAAACTGACATGTTTATTACATCAAGCACTCAGTACGTTTTATATTAAAACTTTTTGAAAAAAAAAATTCGGGTATGGGTTTTATGTTGTATGAAAAATAGTATGAAGAACTTTTTTTTTGGATGGTGAATTTCTCTGCGAACAATGGCACACTTTTTAAACTAAACAAACCGATATAATTTTATCTGAACTAAACTTATCTAACCTAACCTAACCTTTACTTTACAACTAACAGCGTATCGATACCGCTTTTACAAGTAAGATAACAAAATTGTTATAAGAATAAAACTTAACTCTTTTTCGAATTTTTAATATTTTTATTGTAAAATAACAAAACAGGAAAT
The DNA here is from genome assembly GCF_047948215.1 of Lycorma delicatula. Taxonomy (NCBI): domain Eukaryota; kingdom Metazoa; phylum Arthropoda; class Insecta; order Hemiptera; family Fulgoridae; genus Lycorma; species Lycorma delicatula. Next base: position 136,268,917 of record NC_134460.1, read on the forward strand.
AGAAATTTTACAAGTGTAATAAATATTTTTAAAGAAAACATTACAAGTGTTGTTGTACTATGATAAGATTTCCATTTTAAATTTCCTTTATTACTTAACAACAATCTTTTATTTGTAACTTTCTTTTTTAAGTTTATTTTGTGAATATATTATGATTATAAAAAAATTAAAAATTATATAATGATAAAATTTTTGTAAAAATATTTTTATCATTATATGACAATTTCAATTTAAAAAAAGTAAATAAACTATATTATTTCTTTATTTTTAAATGATGTAAATTGTTGATAACCAGGAAAAAAGTTTTATCAAGATTTGCAGTAAATGAAATTCCACACTGTTTCAATAAATTAGAAAATGAAATATGAGTCGACAATATTTTAGTAGATGTTTTTGTTATCCAAAATGTTGATAATGAATGTTAGGAAAATGATTAATCGTTTAATTATTATCTAACAAAATTAATGTCAGTAAAATTTTAGTATCTGAGTCGAAAAAAGTTGTAACTGAAATCAAATGTGGTGTTATTGATAACATATTGAAAAAAGTATACATGTATCTCAGTTCTCCGACTGAATAAAGATAACATAGGTGGATATTACTTAGCAGTAAAGGATACATTTTTTTATTCTTCTTTACATTATACGTTGCAGTCTTTCTTAATGGTGTTAAATGTTTCAAAAATGACAATTCAGATTTATTTTTCTATGAAGAATGATGTTAATTACAAACAGTTCCCAGTAGTGAACGGGTAAAATTTATTGCTAAACATCTCCATTTCTATACGGAAGAAAACTGATATTTAACAATATCTTTGAATGATTGTAAATTGTAAAAGTACATCATTTCACTCATTAAATTTCCTAGTAAACTTGGTATAGTACATTTTTTTAATATCTTTTTCTGGAGTGATCTGCAATACTTTTCAATCATTTTGTTGTAGCACTAGAAAAACAGTCCCTGTATTTATAGACATATTAGAAGGTACTTCGTAAGTATTGAAAAAGAATAAAATTTAATTATATTTCAAAACGATGCATTATTTACTTGTAATTATTAAAAAGGTGAAAATCCTCAATACCAGCAAATTAAATGTGTTTTCCCTAGATCTTTCAATCCTTCAGCGCATCACAACCAGGCCGGCCGTAAAATATTTAGGCATCTGGATTGATACCAGGCTGCGATTTGGGACGCATAGTAGAGGCAAGCAAGAAGGCGGACAGGTTCATGGGGCTAGTTGCCGCCCTACCGCCTAACTGCAACGGACCAAAGCAACACCGAAGAAAAATCCTAGTAAGCGTGGCCCACTCCACACTACTGTGCGGTGTAGAGGTGTGGGCGGGAGCCATGATATATGCCAAATACATGGGAATACTGGCGACATATCACAGACGGTGCTGTCTACGGGTCATATCTGGATAACGGACTATCTCAGGAGCGGCTGCAGAGGTTCTAGCGGGACTTATTCCTATCGATCTGGTGGTTGAGCAACGGAGAAGGATGTGGGAGATTAGTGCTCTCCCACCAGAAGAAAGAAGGCAGCAAAATAATAACGGTCGAGATGAACAACATATGGCAGCGGAGATGGGACCGTTGCGAGAAGGGACGGTGGACACATCGGATGCTTGGTGATGTCAAGCGATGGAGCGGCAGACGCCACGACCCGTAGATTATTACTTAACGCAGTTCCTGACGGGCCATGGAGGGTTTAGGTCATACCTGTTCAGGTTCTGCCTGGACCATTCCGATGAAGCCCTGTCTGCTACGAGGAGGAAACCGCCTACCACGTGTTTTTTAAGAGCGCAAGATACGATCGTGAGAGAAAAGATCTATTAGATGTTTTACATAAAGAGGATATGTTCATACCAGAAGAAGTGCAAAATATATTACTGCACTCGGAGACGAACTGGAAGGCTGTTTCTGACTATACCAGGACAGTCCTTCGGGACCTAATTACCTGGAAGGAGACCGCATAAGAGCTAGGCGTCGGAGGACACGTGGGCGGAGAGGCCCTCTGCCGAACGCCTAGGGGGCCCCCCGGGCGTGTGGGGGTTGCCCTACAATGAAGCTGCGGGCACTTCGCACAGGTTGGATGGCAGCCTGGGTGGCTTGGTATTTTAGGTATGTGTGTTTTGTACTGATTATTTTATGATCTCACTAAGAATCTGTATTGTGTTTTCAACTTAACGTCTGTACTTGTAGTATGATATGACGTATGACTTTGTGTGTGGGCGATCTCCCCCTACCTGATGGAATGCGTTATTAGCTATGCCAGGGAGGGTGGATAGCCAGGGGTGGAGGTTTAGTCGGTAGTGCGCAGGTATACGCTCTTCCTAAAACCAAGCGGGACCTATTAGCGACCCCGACACTGCTTCGGCATCTGTAAAATGGATTCCCCACCTCTATAAAAAAAAGATCTTTCAGTCCTTAGACCACCATTAGCAGAATAAAACAATATTATAAAATAAAGTTAAAATATTAAAATGATTAAACAGTTTATTACTTGTAATAGTAATAACCTCTTAAGAAAAAAATAATAATTAAGTTTAGCCGAAAGATTAAAAATATTATTAAAAAAATTATGTTACTATAATTATTGTTATCATTATTATTTTAATGTGACGTTAACATAAAAATCAATAGAAAAATGATCGTATGTTATAAAGTAAAAAAAAAAATTAGGTACGTAAAAATCTTAAATATACTTCTTCACCTTATGGTATTTGAACAATACCGGAACACACTTATAAAATTTCATTTTAAAAGCTTCCTATATTATATGCTACTATATTCATGAAGTTCTAGAGGATATAACGATGAAAATTATAGTTTTCTTGATACATTATTTTCATAAATATTTTATTTACTATTTCTATATGAATATTAACGAAATCATGGTGAAAACAGGCAACATTACTTTGTAATCCTATCTGTGGCAATTAGGATTCCACAACGAAAAAGTCAAAATATAGAAAAATATTTTAGTTAACGGTTGAAAAAAAATTTATGAAAGTTAATTTTTCATTTTTATTCTGATTCATTAATATCCAATAAGGATATTCATAGATATTCAAGAATCAAAAAATTACAATCAAACGAAAACCGTTTCTTATTAAGAGGCAGCGAGCCCAAACATAAAACTTTTGAAATAAATTTATAACTTAAGTTTTATAACTATTTAACTATTGAATTTAAATTTATTGTAATAAACTTATAAATACTATGTAATATCTATATAATTGTAATTCATTAGACTGCATTTAACTGACATGCATTAAAATGTTTCCTTCTGTTTTTTTCACATTTGCAAAATTGACAGGCTTAAAATATAAAGTCAAAATATTATTCTATAAACCCACGTTTTAAAACCTTTAATAATCTGTTACATTACTTACTCATACGAACATTAAGATACGAAATTCATTCAAGAATATATTTTCAGTCCGATCTGAAACATTTACTTTCTGTATCGTGTGATTTAACACTAACTTAGTGATTTAATGATATTTTAAATACCATCAAAAAATTAAGTTTATATCACACATTTCAGGATATAAGAAAAAAAAAAACTGACGAAGTATTGCATGACTTTCCCGCCTACGCCAGTCAAGTCATAAAATATCTTGCATGCGTAGTTTTAACATTACAAAACCTTGCCGCAAAGTCCTCAATTCAATCTTTAAAGACTATTTTTCCTTTTTTCATTGTAAATTTTTGAATATAAATATCAATAATATTTTAGCCGAATCTTTTTAAATTTTGGGGACCCAATATCAATGAGGCATTTTTTATTGATTATAATGATTACAAAAATTAGATTTAATCATCAACATTTCCCAGTTCTAAATATATTTATATTTTTTATTATGGTAGATTCCTTACTTTGTGGCACAATTTAGTAAAAATGTTTTTAAGAAATGATCGTTAAAACAAAAAAAAAAAAAAATGTTAAAGTATTGTTTAAAAATGTTGAAAAAATAAATTATAAATTTTATGGTAGTAATAAAAAAAAAACTGCTTCTTACTCTGAGTTCGGAGTATTTTATAGATACTAAAACTATTTAAATTTTAATTCATCTTTAAGTAACAACGTTTTTATTTTTGATAAAAATTTAATGAGATAACAGCAAAAAAAGAGGAAATTTTATTTTTTAGCTGCGAGGAATAAACTTTAAAAAACTTTTCAAAAAATACTCATGTATAAGTTAAGCTTAACAGATTTACATAAACTTTTCTCTAAATCTAATACCCGCTCCAATAAAGGCTAAACAAAAACGTAAAAATTCTCAAAATAAATTTTGTTTTTTTAAGGTCCGGGGTTTATAATTTTGGAAAATTGTAGACATTGTTTGATAGTCCCATGTATGTATACCATAAAATACCATTCATATCATGTATGGATGTACAAAATGATAAAACAGATTTAATATTAAAACCGAAGGGATAAAACCTCTACATTAAAAAAAAAATCGAGAATCCCGGGGAAATTCGTTAAATACGGTTTTTTTTTTTTTGTTAAACAGAGGTTCTTCGGAAAAATTATTGCTGAACTGTACGTATGTACTGAACAATACAGGGCGTATGTGTTACATGTTTTCTAAGAATTTTATTTGTTATGTCTACGTACTGTAGATAAATTTCTCGTTTAGAAGAATGAATAAGTTTTCAGAGTAATTTTAGTGCTCTGCGTTAGTTAATGGGTTTCGGGAAATTTTGCTACTTTAATGTATAGGGAGACAGTAACTGCAGAACACGTGTTTAAATCTTTTGTTAGAATTTTATTGTTAATGAAATATAAGAAAACTTTGGAATTTTCGCTTTACCGGTTCAACTTAAATAATCTGTCATTCTTGACTATAGTCAAGAATACATTTTGTTTGTATACAGGTACAATTTAGGTACGAAAATCAAAAGAATAACTAAGTTAAACTCACGCAAATTTCCAAAATACTAAATTTAATGTCATTATTTTTAAAAAACATTGCGTAAAAATTACTTGACGTTACTACACACTGTATTATTTTAATATACAGTATGCCACCATAATGTAATATGGAGGTATGAATACGTAAATAAAGGTAAATTTATACGTTTTTTTTTTTTAATTGTCACGGTGTAGTAAAAAACATTGTAAACTCGAGGTTTTTCGTAATATTGAGGATCGTTATATAGAGCTTGCCCCTATATTTCTATTTTAAGAAGAGGAGGTTGATTTTTGAAAGACTTTTTGGATTATTTACATATGCAATGTAAAGTTTAAAAATCATACTAGAAGAATATACACACGGAAAAAGCAGGTGATACTGCAAGGTATCAGGTAGATTATATCATGGTTAAGCAAAGATTTAGAAATCAACTCGTAGACTGCAAAGCTTACCCTGAAGCAGACATTGATAGCGACCATAATTTAGTGATAATGAAATTTAGATTGGGGTTTAAAATCATGAAGAAAAGGTGTCAGATGAATCGGTGGAATTTAAATAAGCTTGAGGAAGAGAAGGTAAAGAAGATTTTTGAGGAGGACATAGCAAGAGGTCTGAGTAAAAAAGATAAGGTAGAAAATGTAGAAGAAGAATGGGAGAATGTTAAAAAAGAAATTCTTAAATCAGCAGAAGCGAACTTAGGGAGAACAAAGAGAACTGATAGAAAACATTGGATTTTAGAGGATACATTGCAGCCGATGGATGAACGTAGAAAGTATAAGAATGCTAGTGATGAAGAAAGTAAAAGGAACTATCGACAATTAAGAAATACTATAAACAGGAAGTGCAAACTAGCGAAAGAAGAGTGGATTAAAGAAAAGTGTTCAGAAGTGGAAAGAGAAATGAACATTGGTAAAATAGATGAAGCATACAGGAAAGTTAAGGAGAATTTAGGGGTACATAAATTAAAATCTAATAACGTGTTAAACAAAGTGGTACACCGATTTATAGTACGAAAGGAAAAGTCGATAGGTGGGTGGAATATATCGAAGAGTTATACGGAGGAAATGAATTAGAAAATGATGTTATAGAGGAAGAAGAGGAAGTCGAAGAGGATGAAAGAGGAGAAACAATACTGAGATCTGTATTTAAGAGAGCATTAAAAGATTTGAATGGCAGAAGGGCTCCTGGAATAGACGGAATACCTGCAGAATTACTGTGCAGTGCAGGTGAGGAAGCGATTGATAAATTATACAAACTCGTGTGTAATATTTACGAAAAAGAGGAAGTTCCGTCAGACTTCAAAAAGAGCAAGTGATGATACCAAAGAAAGCAGGAGCTGATAAATGTGAAGAATACACAACAATTAGCTTAACTAAACATGCATCAAAAATCTTAAAGAGAAGCGAAAATATTATGGAGGTAGAAGAATTTTGTTATTTGGAAAGTAGAATTACTAAAGATGGACGAAGCAGAAGCGATATAAAATGCCGAATAGCACAAGCGAAACGAGCCTTCAGTCAAATATAATTTGTTTACATCAAACATTAATTTAAACATCAGGAAAAGATTTTTGAAAGTATATGTTTGGAGCGTAGCTTTAAACGAAAGTGAAACTTGGAAGAAAAGATTAGAAGATTTTGAAATGTGGTGCGTCAGGAAAATGTTAAAAATCAAATGGGTGGATAAAGTGACAAATGAAAAGGTGTTGCGGCAAATCGACGAAGAAAGAAGCATTTGGAAAAATATAGTTAAAAGAAAATACAGACTTATAGGCCACATATTAAGGCATCCTGGAATAATCGCTTTAATATTGGAGGGACAGATAGAAGGGAAAAATTGTGCAGGCAGGCAACGTTTGGAATATGTAAAACATATTGTTGGGATGTAGAATGTAGAGGGTAAACCGAAATGAAACGACCAGCATTATACAGGGAATCTTGGAGAGCTGCATCAAACCAGCCAAATGACTGAAGACAAACTAAAATGCAATGTAAGTAACAAATATGCCAAAGTAATTTTTTTTTAAATGCTTCTGAAAAAATTCAATTGTTTCCCCCCCTCCTAAACGAATTTTAAAAAAATAATTTTATCAATACCGATGCAAAGAAATATTTGAGTAAAATTTCAAGAAAATCAGTTCGGTTTATGAAACACTTTTGAACTGAAGTATAAGGCCAAAAGCAGCGCGTCACACATTTGCATACGCACACACACACGAACATACGTATGTGTTTCGGCTACTGGTTGGGCCCTAAAACGAAAAGATTTGCAAAAAACCGAATACCCCATTTTTAACACGATCACCATACAATAAAAAGAGCATAGCTATTCTAACTGTATTCGCCGGAAAAGTAAAATATCAAGAAAACGCACTTTTAGTAGAAATACTTACTACACAATATTGATTTTATCTCTTATTAAAGAAAAAATACTTTTAAATAATAAAATGTTTCCATTGATTTTGTTTTATTCATATATATAATCGATAATTTGAAAGAAAGATACAATATATGCAATGTTTAACCAACAATTAGTCCTTAGTTTTTAAGTTAATATAAACAAAAACGAGCAACGAAGTTAAACGTAGAATTTATTAACAATTTTTATCCATCTAGGTACTACTTTCCGGTCTCTTCCCTAACCTCTTTTTTTATTATCAGAACGCAGCCAGGAAGCAAATCAAATTAAAATCGTCGACCGTAAAAGAGGGTAGAAGGATCGACATTTCGGGGTAGGGAATTCAAAATAGAGTTAATTGATTCTCTATACAGTACATTACCCTGTGAAAAAATTATATCATGGAAAAAAGATTACGTTCTGCTACATTCACTGTAAAATATCAGAAATTTTATTTAGATGTATAGCAAAATACTAAATAAACATATAACTACATATACTAAATTGAAGTTAAATAAAATTTAATCCTTCTCATTACAATAATTACTATTCTAGCTTATTAGCTATAAAAAAAAATGTACACTATAGTAAAGTTTAGTTTAATATTATTTAAAATCAATATATAGATATTTATGAATGCGTACATCAGGTACTTTAATAATATATTCTACTCTGAAAATAATACAAAATATTCGTAAAATAACAAAACAACGCAATAACAAAACTATTCATGAAATACTTCGTTTGCGAGTTATGACTAGTGAAAGATTTCGTTAGGATTTCAGCTACCCCGGTAAAATGAGGTCGTGCTGAAATTTTTTTGAATTTCAATTACAGGGCAGAACTTATTGAGGTTTTTGACCTTAAAAATTGAATAAAATAGGTCCCAGAAACAAACCCACCGGGTTAGTCTAGTGGTTAACGCATCTTCCCAAATCAGCTGATTTGGAAGTCAAGAGTTCCAGTGTTTAAGTCCTAGTAAAGCCAGTTATTTTTACACGGATTTGAATACCATATCGTGGATACCGGTGTTCTTTGGTGGTTGGGTTTCAATTAACCACACATCTCAGGAACGGTCGAACTGAGAATGTACAAGACTACACTTCATTTACACTCATACATATCATCCTCATTCATCCTCTGAAGAATTATCTAAACGGTAGTTACCGGAGCCTAATCAGGAAAAAGATAAAAGGTCCCAGAAACAAATCTTTGGTCTAGTGAACTGTTTCAAAATAAAATTAGAATAATTATTCTTTTTTTATTTGTTTTATTCAACTTATCTTACACCATTTTGTTCAAAATTAAATTCGCTACAATTTTTATTTAAAAGTTTTAAGTATTTATTACCCATTTAATAAAGTTACTCTACGTCAAAAACATTAAAAAACAAGGGTTTTTAATTCAATTTATGGGTTTTCACCCATATTTCTCATAAAATACTGCAGATACGGTTTTAGGACCTATTTCATTCAATTTTTCAGGTCAGAAACCATAAGAAATTACTAATTTTGTTCCTTAATTAGCGTCCTAAAAATTTCAGTATGTCATCATTTCACTGGGGTACCTCCTCAAATCCGAGCGAAATCTTTCACTAGTCATAACTCGCAAACGAAGCATTTTAGGACATTGTTTGTATGATTTTTTCCATTACTTCCATGATTAGAATATATAATGAAAGTCCCGAGAGAAATTCGTGATACACTCTGTATAATTATTTTAGGTAGATTTCAGAAGAAAACTACCTATTGTAATGGGTACCATGATTCGACTTGCGAAAAATTACGACATATCTTTGCGTTTCATATCCCCCACACCCTTAAACCACCTTCAGCTCAAAAGTTTATATATATATATATATATTTCACTTTCTTGTGGACAGGGTAAATGCCGTAATTTTGCGCCAATCACTTTCAAATTGTTCCTTAAAAATAACTCGTACCAAAATATCCGCCAGATTGGTTAACAGCCAAAATCGGACCGTAGGGGTAGAAGAGGAGATCTTTTTCGAAAAAACAAAATATAGCTATAACTTTCTTATTAAGCAAAATATCGAATTCCTTTAAAGTTCCTACTATTGTTTGTATAAGGGCCTAAAACTTATATCAGTAAATTTTTTTATATCACCAACGATTGGCCCAGGGGGTTGTACATACCTCCCTTAATAAGCTCAGTATCGAATCGGTTGAAAATGATGGTTAGTTCTCTAAACATTACCTAAAACGTTTGTCTGAAACAATTTTTGATATGACTAAACCTTACGGCAAAGGATGACCAAAATTTTTCTAGAACTGTAAGAAAATGAGGGTTGTATGTTAAATATAATGAAAATTTTTTTCACGTGCAGCCAATATCATAGTGAGTAAATTTGAAGTTTTTCTTAACTTCAAGGTGGAAATCTCTACTCATCACCAGTACTTCGTTACTTAGCACCGGAGTGTTTTATCCCCTACAAGAAATAGTCTGTATGTAGTTTAGCACTTCATTTACTTCATAATAAAAGAGTATGTCTAGATTCATTTTTTTTTTTTTTAAATTAAGTAGATTCGTTAAATTTTAATACATTTATTAAAAATTAAGTTACTAAAGATCTTATGTAATTATTTATTATTAAAGTTTTGCTAAAATGATAAAAAAAAACAAATTTAAAATTTATATTTTTAAAAAAATAAAGAAAATATAACAGTAAATTACACATTTACTTTATTGTATGAGACTCGAATGCTAAATTTTGCACATTAGCGTGCTACACGGAGAAAAAAGGAACTATGGAGTTGGGCATGGCAGCACATGATAGCTAAAATTTCCCTCTACAAACCTGCTATAATGCGTTGAAATCCGTTTACCGCTTTGTTTTCAGTAACAGTTAAAATGGAGTCGAGTACGACCAACATGTCAACCCGGTTAAAAGAACGCGCTGTGATCAAATTTTTAACAGCAGAAAATATGAGTCCTAAGAATATTTTTCATCTTTTAAAAGCGATTTACGGTAGTGAAACTGTTGAGAAATATTGTGAATAGGTGGGCGTTGAAATTTCGCGAATTTGAAGCGGTAAAGCGAAAATTAGGGACGCGCCTCGCAGCGGTCGATCAGTTTCAGTGATGACGACAAAAATCGAAAGGATGGGGACGATTTGCTTCAAAGTGACCGGCGAATCACACAGCAACGCATCGCTATTCAGTTAGGCATATCTACAGAACGAGTAGGTCGTATTACAGCAACTGGATTAGCGTATAATTTTTGCACGATGGGTACCGCGCAAACTCTATGATGGCACTCCGCAAGCTGAAGTTTGAGCCTATTCCGCATCCGCCATACTCATCGGATTTGTATCCGTGAGATTTCCACTTCTTCCCTCATCTCAAAAGAATTTCAAAGGTAATCATTACACCACCGACGATGAGGTGAAGGATGCTGTAGCAACTTGGATACGAGAACCGTCGGAATTTTTCAGTGACGGAATGCAAAAACTTGTCACACGTTGGGAAAAGTGTCAGTGTAAACGAGGATTATATTAAAAAAATAAATACTGCATTTTGTAGCTAAGGTATTGTACTTTAATCATTTTTTATTTAATTGCAATATCTCTTTTCATTCTCATGCTACGCATATATGGGAAAAATTTATCAGCCGAACCTTGTATTTATTTAATTACCATAAACATCATAATATATGGACTGACCTACAAAATAAAAAAATTAGTATAAGTAGTCCGTTGACATTGATAAGATAAATAACACGCTGAATTAACCCAAATCGATGATATAGCGAATAGTTATTTTCTTTTATTTAGAACATGTAAATCTCACAAATTCTGTAAATGAAAGATGGTTTTTTTGAGGGGTCTGAATTTATTCACAAATGTTTCTGTTATCGGGGCAAACAAAAAACTTTGTTTGTAAAATATATTTTATTGCAAATATTTTATAAAAATTAGTTTGAGCTGGTCAATCAAAAAAATATTAATTAATAATATACTGCTCACAGTCGTTCTATAAATGTCTCCATATTGAAAAACAAGGAACATTGAAACATCATGAAAGAAATCTTTCTTAAAATCTAAAAATCGAAGCTGTTTTCATTTTTAACAATCATTACCTACCAGATACTGGGGAAATGATAAATTAAAACTAAGTAATAAGAATGTAGATGTAATGATGATAAAAAATAATAACTGATAATAATTAGATAAAACTATAAAATGTGTTTCACAATTTTATTATTTTATTATTTTTTTTTTAAGAGAAAAAAAATACTTGCAACTGTTGTAATTTTAAACAATCCTAATTGAAAGCAGAAATTTTTTTTCCAAATTAGAAAAACGTGTTTTGCAGAGAAATGAATAAAACAGAATGTGAGATTTATTAACAATCTTCATCTGCAAGATTTCAATCATACGGAATAAACGGTTATACCTCCGTTAAACTTTGCTCATGAAAAGAGATATCTATTTGACTGCTTTAATTTTCATGCTATCTCTATCTTTCTAGAGATAAAGCTTTATCTAATCCACTTTATAAAAGAGTAAGCGACTAGATCCTCTATGCATGTGTATTAAATTGTGATGGGCAATCTCAATGGGAATTTTCGGTACTTTATTTTTTTTTTAATTAGGCTTTCGATTGGGATTACATAAAACGAATTATAAACTACGTTTATAATTTTTATTTTAAAAACACTATTCGAAATATTTGGTTTTGAGTATTTCATAACTATTTTTCATTTGTCAATATTATTTCTTTTTTCCTTATAAATGCTATTACTTTCTCAATATCTACTGATGATAAATGTTTAATAATCAAAATAACCATCTAGTTTAAAATTTGTAAAAACTTCTTGAGCATTTTCGAGTTTTCCAATTTATTTCAATAAGTGTTGAAAATATTTTTTTATTTGTATTTCTTCATATTTAAAAAAACTTTTTGGCAGCGTGGATACTTTCATTGCTTATAACACAACGAAACAACTTTATTAGTAAAAGAATACTTATGATATATAAAAATATTAAAAAGTATGTTATTTTTATGTAATTATAGACAGACGTAACTATAGCTTTTACACAATATCAATTTTTTATTATGTATCCAAATACTTTAGTTTTCCGGGTATAATTAATTTTATAATTTCTAAAACAAAAAAATAAAACCAAAATTAAAAGTTGTACCTCACTGAACCACGAATAAAATCTAAGAATTTTTTGTTTTGAAACCCGTCTCATTTTTTGGTTCTAGTATTTAAAAATCTCAATTTTTTTTCTATCCATCATCCGTGGATTCAATACGAATCAACCTATTTTTCCCTAAAAATTATTCAAAAAACAAACCTTTAATGATTTCCACAAATATTATTTTTAAACCTCCGTCATTGCTTATAAAATATCTCCTCTCTCCAATTAGATAGATTTGATAAGAAAGCTACCTATTATAATGGGCAGCATGATTCAACTTCCGGAAAATTTTGATATATTTTCACATTTCACATCCCCCAGACTCGAAAACCACCGTCAGCTCAAAAGTTTATATATCCATATATATATTTTACTTTTTTGTGTACACGATAACTGCCGTAATTTTGCGCCAATCACTTTCAAATTGTTCCTTAAAAATAACTCGTCCCAAAACCTTGGTCAAGTTTGTTAACAGCCAAAATCGGACCATGGGATTGGAAATGTTTCGAAAAACATAATACAAAAAATCGCTTTTTAAAATATTAAAAAAAATCGCTAAAACTTTTTTATTAAGTAAAATATCGAATTCGTTTAAAGTTCCTACTATTCTTTGGACAATGGCCTAAAACTTATTTAAGTAAAGTTTTTTATATCACCAACCATTGGCCCATGGGGTGGAAAAATGGGGTTTTGAAGACAAAGAAAATAATACCTCCCTTAATAGGCATAATATCGAATCGGTTTAAAGTGGTCGTTAGTTCTCTAAACTTTATCTAACATTTTTGTCAGAAAAAGTTTTGATATGAGTAACCGTTACGGCAAGGGTTGACCAAAACAAAAAAAATAACCAAAAAACAAAAAAAAAAAAACAACAATAAATATCGCTATAACTTTCTTATTAAATAAAATATCGAATTCATTTAAAGTTCCTTTTGAATAAGACCTATCTATGTAAAGTTTTTTTATATCTCCAACCATTGGCTCAGGGAGTTAAAAAAATGGGGTTTTGAAGACAAAAAGAATCATACTTCCCTTAATAGCCATAATATCGAATCGGTTTAAAGTGATCGTTAGTCCTCTCTCTAAACATTACGTTTGTCTGAAACAATTTTTTATATGATCAACCCTTACGGCAAGGGACATTCCAAACGATTATTTTCGTAGACGACTGGACAAAGATAAATTTCACATATAGGAAGAATTAGACCGATATATGGTAGAGAAACCTTCTACTAAAGAATTAAAACCATAAAACAGATAATTAAAAAAAAAGAGAAAATCTAGAATTTGTCAATTTATAAGCTTATAATCTATACTAATAAACTGGACCTGAAATCAGGAGTATTAAAATATCATATTTTTTAGAATTCATTTGAAGTAGGTTAGTGTACGTAGGGTTTAATAATATAATAGCAGAGAAAAACATAGTAGAGGTAATAAAGTGAGAAGCATATAAAGTTGACTTTAATGCTACTTTACGACTATATTAAGCTTAAAACGTTTCCTTTTTATTTCTCGGTTTCACCTTTTCGCTTTTATCTAATCTTCTTCTGTGCTGAATATGAGCTACAACAAAATTAAGTTAGAATGTCTATTTTAAACTAATCTCCATTTACCGGACTCATTTTGTTTTATTTATGGCCCGGTATTAATTTTATCAGGTATTTTACATCTGGTTTAAGTAAAATGAATTTAGATATAGTTTCCTCTTTTGAAACAGTTTGCTTATCTAATTTGAAAGTGATTATATATCTTAATTTTTAGAAATAAATTTATTTAATCATAAATTGTCTTGACATGCTTTAACCAGCCTATGTCCTCTTCATAAAAACTATGCATTATAGATAAATAATAAATAATACTACATTTAACAAAATTCAAAGACTTAAACCTTAAGTTCCAACTTTTAAAGCGAGCATTCTAAGAAGTCATAATTCTTTTAGAAAAATAATAAATTTTATAAAATAAGTACAATTAGAGATAAAAAAAAAAAGTTGAATCCAAACAAAATTTATTAAAATATTTCCTTTTTACGTATATGTTGTAATATTTTTTTAGACTGGACAAATATATTAATAAAATAAATTAAAAAATTTTACTTTTAGATTATAATTTTGAATGTATATACATATAAAGTCTTAGGCTATAGACATTGTAAATATCGCTTAATGCGTTTTTAAAAATGTGTTTTATCATAAGTCAGTTTTAAAATTATATGAATTTTTTTTTTTATGTCTATCTTAATATTTACAATCTGTACCTCATAGGGGACCATAAGTAAATTTGATTAATGATTATCACGTGAAGAGAGGTTCTCGATGAAACCCCTCATTAAAGCATAGAAAGTTTCAACATCTCATATATATATTTTTAGAAAAACCACTTGTATAAGTGGTCCAAGTAAAATTCAATACTTAACATAACACTAAAATTAAATCACAGGTAGAAAAGAATAAAATTAAAAACAATGTTATCAGTACCAATATATGGAAATAACAATATAAGTAAAACAGATATTCGCCGTAACTAAAAGTAGATGTAATTTTTAGATTATGAAAGTGACTTCACTACACAGTGACAGGCTCATTTTGTGTTCCCACTCTTAGGTTCCTTCTTCAGGTCACGCCTCTGGTTACATCTCCCAGGTCCAGCACACGCCTGATGTTATCGCTATTATCCAATGTATTTACTGCCAAATAATTAAGATGTTTATCTAACCTCTGTTTGTACTGCTAGGAAAACTTTTAGATCTCTTCGCATAAAAAGGTAATCCTAGGTAATCATAAATTTCTCTACCCTTAACAAGCCACGGCGCCTCTATTAGGGTCCTCACCACTTTATCTTGGAATCTTCGAATTATTTCAGTATTGCTGCACTCATCGTATACGAGAGTTGGATCCTACACATCCAGATAAGTTTACGGATAATTCTGTGAATCAACAGTTTATGAGATAATGATAACTGTGAGTTTCTGTCCAGGAACCAGCTTAGTTTCCTATGTTGGATGTTAAGTTATTTCCTCTTTTCCACCTTATAGCCGTTCTACATTATGCGACGATCCAAGTGTAGACGAAGGTACTCGAACCATGTGAGAGACATAGATGCCATTCAAGGTGAACAATCACTCTTTCACATCGTAAATGCCACATGGCTCGATTTGTTCTGATTCATCCTCATTTTCCACTTCGTCATTTATGCACCGATCTCCTCTAACTCTGACTTTAGTTTAGCAGAAGACTTGATTCGGATCTTCATCAACAGCTAGGATTACCGTGTTGTCTGCAAACGATTCGACAGTTAAGTAATCCGGAGCAGGAAAGTCTGATGTGAAAATAGAACACAAAACTGTCCTCCAGAACAGAACTCTGAGGAACTCGCGACTTCATATCGAAGAACGCAGATAATTCCTGATTGAGCTAATTCTGGGAAAAGTGTTTATCAAGGTAACTCCACAGGATTAAGTAAAATGGTTGAGGAAGGTTCTGGTTTAGCTTATACAGCAGACCAGGCAGCCAGACCTTATCAAAGGCCTGCTGAATATCCAAAAACAGTGCTGAGTAGTACGTCTTCTCTTCCAATCATCTGCTTATGATGGTAACAGCTCTTTGGGTCTGTTCAATGGTGATGTGCTCACTCCTGAAGCCAAATTGATGATCTGGTATAAGCTCCTCTCGCATCAAGATAGGCCACACCCTTTGGAGAAACAGCTTTTCAGACAACTTGGGTAATATCGGTAGAAGACTTATAGGTCTGCAAGAAATAACTTAATGAGGAGGTTTATCTGGGATCATTACTACATGGGAGACCTTCCACTTATATGGGAAACTGGGAAACTCGTTGTTCTGAGGATCCCACTGAAAAAGTCTGTTATGTACCTGATCGCCTTGAATAAAAGCATTATTAACATCTTATAGTGATTAAATCAAAGCCTGGAGTCTTTTTTAATGTCTTCCCTTCATTGATTACTCCTAGCACTTCCGATGTTGAAAAAGGCTTATTTGGTAGAAACAGAGTAATAGGGCTGCCTACAAATTCAATTATTTCATTTTTATCAGGACGCTGTACGTCTAACGGTGAAAAGACCTTGCTCAGATAAAAGGCAAGCAGTCGGTCTTTTCGAAGTCGCTCTTAGCTCATGTCCCATTCGAAGCTTTTAAAGAAGACGATGTAGGTGGAGCCCACCGGAGATGCTTGGTGGCTTTCCATTAAAGTGTAACTGCCACTTATCAGGAGGAAAAGATCCGCAAGGTACTTCTTGCATGTTTCATTTCTAATGGACTTCAGCAGTCGTTTTAATCCATCGCTTCTCGGCCTCTTGGTTAAGATCAAAGTGCAGTCGTTTTAATCCATGAAGCTGGTGAAGCCGAACGGTTTAAAGAGTCCTTTTCATTTGCGTGCTGCTACGTTGAAAAAAATTCTATCTTCAAGCTTCCAGTAGCAGTGCCATTTTCTCCTAAGCCCTCGCTTAGTATTATAGCTAACTGTCAATGAAGTTCTTGGTCGAAATGACTCTTAGCAGCCATTAAATTCATGTTATACTATTCTCGTATGAGTGAAGATATTATAAATTAGTCTTCTGAAGGCATTTTAAACTGACTTAAAAGATAATTACAAAATTTTATTGTACAGTAGAATTAGAAGTTGAGCATATTTTATTATGGTTGATCCATATAATTAAATCAAGTCTCCGGGAAAATGTTTTAATAAATTGATATTGTTTCATAGTTTATATGGTGTCTCATTCCAGTAATTATACATACATTTTAAATTCTTAATTTAATAAAAGTAAAAACTTTCTTTTGATTAAAACTAATTATTTTTCATATATTAAAATTTTATTAAATAAATATTACATTTAAATTAATTGAATTCAAATTGGAATTAAAAAATATTCTGAACGCTAAAATGAAAAAATAAAGTTCAAAAACAGAATAATATTTTCCAAGAAAATGTATTTTAACCTCGTTCTTCGGTGAGAATGGATCTCTACCGTAAACTGACACCATAATTTGTTTTTCTGAGCCACCAGTAAAATATGTTTAATTCCTACATAACATTTTAATTATCTTGGGTTCAAGTGTATGAATTCCATAGTTTTTAAAAATAAATAAACAAATATTTTTATGTAAAAATGTTTATATGAGTGATGTAAAAATGTTAACATATCAAGAATTTAAAATAAAAATTATTTTACTGCCTATAAAACCGGTATTCATGTTAAACTTAAAGGTGGGGTTGACCTTACCCAAAGATTAATTTTTCAACACCACAATAAATAAAATCACTGCCTGTAAGTACAGAAATAATTTCCAAAAATCAACAAAACAGAAATATTAAACACTGTAACACTTGAATAATGTTGTTTTTTTTTAGAATTTCAACTCAACCAAGACCACCTACGATTTCTTCACATCCTTATGGACGTAGCACTGCTTTAAAACTACTGAGCCATTGTGTTCATATTAACTGAACACATTTTCTTATTAAAATTATAAAAAATATTACCAACTTTTTAAAAATATAACCATTCCTGAGCTAAAACATTTATTAAAAAAATGCTCTAAAACAGGAAAACTTTGTTAAAAAAATGGTCTAATAGTTAGAGGACGATGTGAAAGCAATCATGTCAATTAACAGGGCAATTTTTAGAAATTTTTTCAATGGTCGTAAAGTCGAGTTAGATTAAAAATTTTTTAATAATAATTAGTTTATTCCTTATATTTGTTTTTTTTTTTTAATTATTACAACAAAATTAAACTGGATGAAATGGAGAATAAATAAGATTCCAATCGATTGCGATTTCTTTATTTTAAATGAGTTATTAAACTTCAAACTCATCGGCAAAGATATGATATGTCTAATACAGAAGCTAATTTAGAAGAAAATTAACTGAAACTTGTTTATCAAAAAGCAATCATACTCTAGTGAATCAAATGGAAACTGTCACTAGTCAAACAGAATGGACAAATAGAATGGTCCTTTCTGGGAAGGAAGGTTGACATGTTTGTATACACCTCCCCGTTTGGATGTTCACTTGGTCGCACTGTATAATCATACACAGTATATAGCAAAATTAATACAACACTCTCTCTCCATCAAGTAATGTTTAACAATTCCATATCAAACATAAATACGGTGGACAAAATTAACAAGGTTTGTTATTGCTAGCATGTAATAAAAACTACCAGTAAGCACCTTAGGGGTAATTTAACAAAATTTTGAAAAATCTATGAAATGAAGCATTTAAAGTTTCTCGATTTTTCCATTTTGTATATAAATTTTGATAGCATTCAAAGAGATTATTACTAACCATTAACCAAAAAGATTCATCAGTTCACTTCACTTTATCTTTGTGATTAATCTACTTCAGGCACACTATAGTAATGCTATATTAATTAGATAGTGATTTATGTAGTACCAGTTAGTAATGTAAAATTTGGTAAGAAAAGGAACTGGCTTTTATCTCATAACTCAGGCCAAAGACAGTTCTCTAATGCTGTCTATGCGTTATTCAGCAGTTGGTAATATAGTAATACTGAGCAATTCATCAACGGCCAGACACAAACAAAAATTGAATTAATTAAAATATCGAAAAGGAAGTAGGTCGAATGAAGGAAAATGTTTCTTGAAAAGATAAGAAACATTTCAAAGATTTTTAGCAGGTCATATTAAATGCGCATCTCGATGGCTGTTCTGAGGCGGCTGTGATCTGGTCAATTCGAATAGACTATTCAGACAACTGGCCTGCCCGGAAAATGAAAACATCGTAGAACAATATGCTTTCTTTTAACACGATTTTGATCCCTCCATCTTTTGCTGATTCTCTTTAAACAGTGACGTGAAAGCTATATTAATTTAAGAAAGATTAACCAAAATCGAAAATAATACATTAAGGATTCAAAGAATTATGCGAAAAGCTTTTAATAAAAAATATGAGGTATTGGTTGTAATATATTATATTTGGTTTTCGTGATTATAAACCTCACTGGGTGATAAATCGATATAATTAGTAACTGTTGTTTCTTTACTTAATTTTTTTATTATTTAACGACTACTTTAGGGTTGATTCGTTGCACATTATAGATTCTGGTCAAGAGTCGAGCTCAGGACTTTCATGTGACAGGCAAATACATTTAAGCACGATATACATATAAGAAAACATTAATAAAACCAACACTGACGAAGGGGATAAAACAAGATTATACCTTTATTTATATAAAATAAAAAGTTAAAAAAAAACAATAGAACTTCGGTGTGAAGAATCTGAAGAGTTTAATCAGTACAGAATGTATCGTAAGCGTTTTATCAATACAATACATACAATATATCGTATTGTTAACAGCGTGGTTGATTTTTTTATATATTTTATTTCTACTGTCCAGATAATTTTTGTTTTTTTATAATTTTATTTGTTCTTAAAAATGCTTGACAAATACTGATGTTTATAATTCAAGTACACATCTAGATTTTCCTTTTTGTGAACGATCAATTGGCATTCTCTTTGATTTTTTTTTAATAAAATATTAGTATACAAACATTCTTGGTGAGGTTTTAGTTATATAAAATTTAACAAAGAACTATTACGCTACAGAAATTATTACACAAACAAGAACTGAAAATGTTATATTAAATGTGGTATATATCATTAATTTATTTCTTATGTAACTCTGAAACAATTTTACTGATGGTTTACTTGAATTAAATTATATAACATACTTGTAAAACTTAAAGTTAATGTTATAAGTTTTGCTAAGTTCATCTACCACAGAGTATGTGGAATGTAAAAGAGTTTTATTGTACTTAAAATTACGTAATATTATTATTATTTTTATTAAGATGGAATACTTTTCTTCCTCTAATGAAGAAAAATAATCTTATGAAATGTTTTTATTAATTTACTAATTCTATTTGCAGAATTTCCCGTTATAAAACCATTTTAAATTAAAAGAATTTTCATTTTTTGGTAAAAATAATTTTTTTTTCTTTTAATTCACCACAGTGTTTAATTTATAATCGGTTCCAATTTACCGGAAACATAAGTAAATTGGAATACCAATTAAAGAAATGATATGCAGAAAGGAGTTCCCATTGAAATCCATCAAACTTTTGTACATGTATAGATGTACAGTATCTTGTATACTGTTCTATTTACAATGAATTTCTCAAATAACGATACTACAAGTAAATGGTATAAAGCAACATGACGTAAACGGAAAGGTGCGCAAGGATAGCGTGAAATTTATTTATCTTCCTACTAATCGCAGAGCCTAGACAAAAATCCCTTGCTGCTGTGTCATTCTTATTATTGGGCGGGTAATTATTTATTTAGTGGATATATTTTAATTTGTTTATTTATGCACGGAAATGTGTATTGCGTCCCAATCCTTTACACAAGATTGAAATTAACCGGGGAAGACCTTGGAAGATTAGCCGCATATGTGCTTCGTTCTTCCGGCGTGATTCCCCTTCAGTCCGTCCGCTGAAGTCTTTTAGGTACTAACGCTTTTCGGCCTAGCAGGAATGCTGCTCGTGGGATTCTAGTTGTTGGAGGATGCAATGCACTCTCCTCGCCAGAGGAAATCACGTGCTAGCAGTAATATATGACGCGAGAGGTATCCATTAATACCTTCCAAGGCAATTTGAACAAAGAATAATATAATTAAAAGTACAAAGAATAAAATATAATTAACAATCCACACAAAGCCCGTAACAAAGTACATATAAATCAACAAGTAATGAAACAGAGCAAAAAAGAGATGTAAGACAACTAAATTGTCAATAAAACAAAGAAACTACAATATTCACTGCACAATAGTCTCACGATTCAATACATTTAACCTTTTCGGTCGTCTTACATCCTCACTGTTATAAAACAAGTTATAGCCAGATTACTTTCATGCATGTTAAACTTAAGTAAATAGATTGAGCTTAACCTGTGAATTTCTTCACGGATAGATGGCATCCCTAGGTATTCTTCATCTTGTACTTCGCAAACCTTGGCACCTCCAAGATGTTCCTCAGCACTTTATTGTGAAACCTTTGGATGATGTCGATATTGCTATTGCTTGCCGTATCCCAAAGTTGTCTCCTGTACACACATATTAGCTTTAAAACGCCTTATACAATAACAGTTTATTATTTAACCACAGCACGAACTACTTCCCAGTAACCAGTTCAACCGCCTAATATAATTCCACAGCATTGATATTTATTTGCTTTTTCTTTTCTCTCAAGTGATTTTTACATGTTAGGCAGCGACCCAAATGAAGTCCTAAGTATCGTTCGTTGTCCGAATGGCAGATGTGAACTCCATCTAAGCAGACCTCTCTTCATCGCAAACGTCACATCACTCGATTTTGCAGTATAAACATACACTTTCCATTTAACTAGCCGTTCTGTGAGAAGGTCTTATCCCGATTGCAATTTCTCCGACGCTACTGTTGGGTTAACGCCAACCGCTATAACCGCCGTGTCATCAGCAAAGGACGCATGAGTGATATTTTTTATGCTAGGAAAATCAGCAGAGTAGATTGAATACAACCGGGCTCAAAACTAAACCCTGAGGTACCCCCGATTTCGTATCAAAAAAGCCCGATAACTCTTGGCCATATTTAACGGTTTTTATTTATTTTTTTTTTTTCTTAATAAAAAATAATATATTTGTGACAGAATCATTTTGAGCCTGTAAAGCAGACCAGGGAACCATACCTTATCGAAAGCCTGTTGGATATCCAAAAATACCGCTGCACGCAGTATTCCTTCCTTTCCAAATAACTGGTGATGACATCAACAATTCTATGGCTTTCTTCAACGCTGAAGTGCGGAAACCAAATTGGTGGTCAGGAATAACAACCCCTTCAAATAAAATAAGTCTAATTCGTCCGAGGATGAGCCTCCCAAAAATCTTAGAGAAATTCGGCAAAAGGCTGATAGGTATATACGAAGATACATCTTCTACACATATACATAATGTATACTGAACATAAATACGTGCATGCAACATGAGTCCAAAGAACATTGATCAAAGTCAAATGTAAAAAACATAAAAAGCAAGAAAACCCGGAAAAATAGCCTTATTAATCACACAATGAATAACTAATTAAACAAAGAAACAGTAGAAAAAATCAAAAGTAATTGGCCAAACGTTTTGGCATGAACAAAAGTAATTGGCGAAACGAAATAATTTTAACGATGCCTGCCCTACGGTAGCTTTTTTTTAGCCTCCGGGTCCACAGTTAAGTACTGCTTCAGAGGATGAGGTGAATGATTTGTAGCGTGTGTAAAAATGCCATGCCTGACCGGGATTCGAACCTGGGATCTCCAGATGAAAGGCCAAGACGCTACCACTCGCGCCACGGAGGCCGGCCCGCCCTAGGGTAGCTGATTCATCTCAAATCTCGGAAAAATTACAAATTTAATATAAGCAATTGTTCTTGGCGTCTAACTTCTTCGCTGTTATCCAGGAGCTTAATCCCCAGCCAGTTCACATGGTTGTTCAGTCTCAATTTGTATGTTGTACCGAATCGCCGTATCTACTCTCGAACGGTTGGCAATTCCAGAAAATCGTGTATTGCAGTGTTTATACAAACCACGGCGGTTCTGTTATATTTCTCAATAGTTTGTTCTGGAATCGCTTTACTTTTTCGATATTAGTCTCACTAGTACCCCATAGTTGGATTCCGTAGGTCAAAATCGGATCACTGTGTAATTGCTTGTTAGATAATGATAGTTGCAACCAGTTCATCTCCCTGAAGTTAATGTTAAGCTGCGTCCTTTTCTCGCCGATATGAATCCTCCTATTTTAGGTAGTTATGATGTAGTTATAGGTATCGCACGCTGTTAGCATGCGGGATGAAATTACCGTTAAGGATTTGAACGTTGGAAATCTCGACTTCGAAACCAGCTGATTTCGAAGTCGAGAGTTCCAACGTTCAAACCCTAGTAAAGGCAGATTACTTTTTTACGGATTTTAATACTAGATCGCAGATACCGGTGTTCTTTGATGGTTGAGTTTCAATTAACCACACATCTCAGAAGTGATCGACCTGAAACTGCACAAGGCTACACTTCGCTTACACTTATACATATCATCCTCATTCATCCTCTGAACTAATTAATACCTGACGTCTAGTCCTGGAGTCTAAATAGAAAAAAGTAAACGGTAAGCCTTTTTAGGTGCAAAAACAAATGTACAGTCAGAAATTTCAATTATTTCGGTTAAATAAATGGATATAAATATAAAAAAGACATTTAAAAATATATTTATATAAATTAAAATATACATATATATATATTTATTTATTTATTATTTATATTTATATTATATTTATTTATCTGAGAAACTGCAAGATTATTTCGTAAAGAAAAACTGTATTTTCGTTTTAAAAGACAATTAGTTGTCTTTAAGAACTTTTTAAATATTATGATAGAATCATCCCAAATTTCGTAACTGACACCTAATAGTCACGTCTTTCATTCCGCATTCCCAGATTTAATTTTCGGGTTAGCCATGGTACTTTTAATATAACAGGTTTTCATAACATATCCCCATCAAGCAGAATGGTTATGTGGTGTATTATTATCAAAAAAACTTCATTTTTATTCCGATATATTAAAATACATATAGAAGATTTTATTGTATTCAAATTATTTTAATAATGGTTGTGAAAATTTGTTCAATTTAACCACTGTATAATGTTTTGCTATAAATAACACCTGATTCCTTAATCTAGATTATTTACTTAATCCACACGATAACGATTAAACATAAAAGAAAGTTCATAATAGATCTAGCTACTAATACTTTTCTACCGCATTAACTCTGTAGTTAATTAAATTTCTCATATTTTTGGAACAAGGAAGATACAATTTATTTTTATTTAATAAAAAAAGTACATTACGTATATTGATTTTAATTTACCTCATAAATATACTAAACAGAAACGGTGCCAATTCAGACAAGGCTTTTACTGCTGCCTAATCAATTAAATATTTATTGGCAGCTAATCAAAAATTAATAAATTACAAGTTTGTTTCCACTCTAAATAAATTTGCGATATTTTTTTTTTCAGTAAATTATTATTAATTTTTATTTTTATAAATTGTTAATCCTAATGATTATAATATTGATCCTACACACAAACATCAAGTTTCAACGTGCTCACCACTGTGACTCATTGCGTAAGTGCATGTGAAAAATATACCATTGGAAAGTTAACATAACCACAAACTGAAATTATGTTGTCTCTTTTCGATCTTACATTCAGCGTAACTCAAGAATAACTCAACCAATCTTTATCCATTCGGCCACAGGGGCTCAAGTAAGATCCGACCGAAGGCCTGAGACGTGTAGCCCGTTAAAGTAAAGGACACTCCCCTTTCTTTAGCCTGTTTAGCCTCCGGTAATTACCTTTCAGATAATACTTCAGAGGATGAATGAGGATGATATGTATGTGTGTAAATGAAGTGTAGTCTTGTACAGTCTCGGTTCGACCATTCCTGAGATGTGTGGTTAATTGAAACCCAACCAACAAAGAACACCGGTATCCATGATCTAGTATTCAAATCCGTGTAAAAATAACTGACTTTACTAGGACTTTAACACTTGAACTCTCGACTTCCAAATCAGCTGATTTGGGAAGACGCGTTCACCACAAAACCAATCCGGTGGGTTAAATGACACTCCCCATGCTTTGTAATATACTTAACTGCAGGATCCGGCCCGGTAGAGAAGGTTAAAAAAAAAACACAAAAAACCAATCTTTATCAAATTTTCACATGCACAACTTAGATACAATATTACAGTAAATCTAAATTCAATTAAATTAATACAGCAATTTTGAAGATTTTTCGGCCACTATATTTTATACATAATGGTCTTTTCGTACTCCTCATTCATTAAAACGTAAATAAAATCCATTTCCCCCCAATTCCATCTTGCGACCGTAATTTTTCGTTGAAAAGTCGGTAAAACACATTTAAAAAAAAAAAAAAACAGAAACACATTAAGTTTTATGAAATAAAAAACTAAAACAAACTTCTGATAACAAAATCGTATTTTGGTACCCGTAGTTAAAAACTGAAATACATATATATTTCAAGGAAAAAGCATAATTCATGCGAAATAATTAAATTTATTCTCATGTTATAATTCATTGATATGCTATATTTTATCGTGTAATACCTTTTTAATAATTTAAATTAATGAATTTTTTATTTAAAATAAAGTAGCGTTTCAGCTTTCTTGTATAGTGTACATAATTATTTATGCTGATGAAAGCATAAATTAAGATTAAGGAAATTGTTTGAAAAGAGATTTCAATTATGGTAAAAGAAACTTTCAACTGTATTTTATATAAAATTATTCTCTTTCGTTAAACTAAATTTAACTCAATTTCCACTTCACCAATTATTTCTATAATAGTAATTTTTTTTCGGAATAATTCTTTGCTGAAAACTAAATTATAAAAGTGATTAATTATAACTATATAAAAAATCGGTTTTCATTAATTAATGTTTCTTTTACTTTCCACTTTTCAATCTACACTGCAAAGTTGTCTATTCGTATGCAATCTATTCCCTTCCTATACTATTAACGAGATTTTCATTTCCCAATTCCTTCTATTATTTTCTCAATTACTATTCTATCCCTACTTTATTTTATCTCCTGATTTATAAAAATTTCATGTATATTTTATTGAAAAATCTGTGTTTTCTTTCGTAATTAAGAATTAGAAAATATGAAGTTAATGTAACAAAGCCTATTATTATTTATTTAAGGTAAGTAAATTAAATTTAATTAGATAAGCAATTTATCACCATATTATTTTATACAGTATTTTCGATCGTGCGCCAGCTCTGATGATGCTTTTTAAACATTTATCTTAATCTCTTTTTTTTCAAGATGAAACACTTCAATGATTTAATAATATTCTTTATTTATACTATTACATAAGACGAAAAGGGTTTTTCTTTGTCGGGATAAACAAAAAACTACCCGATTAATCGCAACAAAACTTTTACTTATGTGTCTTGGCATAATTTAGAAGGTTTTTAGATATATTTCAACTCGAAAAATGCTTAAAATGAATATATACCCATGTATATTATATACACACTAGTAGAGCTTTGCCGGTTTTTGCACAACTTTTAATGAATTGTGAATTCTGACGCTGAGTGAACAGGGTTTGAACTGAATGCTTATGAATATCTAAAAACCAATTTCTAGATTTTTTGAAATTCGGTATTTCAAGGGTTAAAATGGATTTTTGATTTTTTCTTGAAACCCGTTACTTTTTAATTTATCGGTAACAAATGAAGAAATCAACCTGATTTTTAGCGATTGTAATCTTCATGTCAATTAACCAATAACTAGATTTTTGAAATTCGAATTGAATTTCGAAATGGATTTTTGAAAGAGAATGAAGAAAGACAAAAAAAATATTGAACAATGATTGTAAATTTTCCCACTTCTGACTATAGCAAACGAGATATTCAATAGATTTGGGTTTGCAAATACTCTTCAGATAAATACTTAAAACCCATTTTCGGGTATTTTTTAATTAAGGGGTGCGCTGAGGCTCAACCAACATAGCCACTGCCATCGTTACTGCATATATGACTGGCTGCGCCTGCCACCGGTTATTTGACTAAAAAATATAAAATAAAAAAATTGACCGTTACAGGAAACGCAAGTAACCATATAGCACGGCAGAAGCTGTGACGGGAAGCTACTGATATATAATACAGCTTTATAACCTTGGTAAATGTAATAAATCCAAAGTATAAGAAATGCCAATCACAGTTATTTTCTCTGACACTGTAATGTTCAATATACAGTCACTACTAATCGCTATAAAGAACTCGGCAAAGGTTTGGAAAACTGAGTATCACCTACAATTCAATGGGTATGTATACCGGGATGTACATCATTATACTCGTACTCGATTCAATGAAACAGACAATGGGAGACCAATATTTTATAAAATGAGTAGCTAATATAATGAGTAGTTAATGGTAGTTAATGAGTACATAATATGTTCACTCTATCAATTCACTTTTTAATCCTGATTGTAACTTAATTTTTTATTTAAGAGATTACAATAATAAAAGCAATGCACATCCATCTACCTATAATTTTCTTTGCTTAGAAAGGATAATAGTAATTTTCTCAGATCAGTTCCAAACCAAGTATTTTTTATGCATGAATTTTTATTTGTAAAAAAGCCGATGAATCTCTCACTTGTATCAATAAGTATGAAAATAAAAATTTGCTTAGTTTCCATAAACACTGAATTTTTCTTTCAAACTAGAAACCAGAATTTAAAAATTTTCTAAAAAGAAATATTCATAAATTTCATTCGTACATTTTAAATTAGTTAAACCTACTTGCAAGAGAGGCATTGGGACCATCCAGAAGCGGAGGTTCGAATGCCTTGAGGAGACAGACACGGAAGACCCCGATGGGGGCCTGAGAATATGGCCAAGCTAGGGTGGGGCAATCTGCTTCCACGTTACATCGGGTGTAACTTGAGGTAATGCTGAAAAGTGATACCAGTTACCCCTGGGGTGGTTAATAAGGATAAAAAAAAACCTACTTGCAAAGAAACTGTACCAATATGTTTAATATGAAACTCTGCGACTTTGAGCATTGGATCTCCGATTTTAGATATTAGATTTATTACGAAACAAGTGAATCGAGCAAAAACTACGTAAAGTTGCAATAACAAAAAAGACTCAAGATTTATTACGTTTTAAATTGTAAAGTACGATTGCATAAAATATTCTTGAAATTTAATTTCCAGTAAATAAATCTATTTATTATTTTGTATAGTAATTACGTAAAATAACCCATATACCGTGTAACTACTTGTTTTAGTTAAGAAATACTGAACTCTAAACACGATGGTCTATTTTAGAGGTTTTAAAATACATTATATTAACCATGTCTTAATACAAATTTAAAAATACCTATAACAGCATAACTTTTGCCACCTATATAATTTTTATTAGAAACTAACTGTTTATTTTATTCTCTTTACGGTTGCCAAGATTGACAAGACCTAATTTATATGAACTATTCTATTAAGGTGAACAAAATTTAAATATCAATTCACAGTATGATGATTTTTAATATCATCCAACAGAAAGGGCATGAAATTATAAAATATCTTGAATCGGATATTAAAGGGTTCCTTGGACATACCTGGACAATACAATTAAGAAGTTAGAGCTGTTCAGTCAAATCCAGCATAAAAAAACATTTCAGGTAGATAACCATTAAAATCCTTACTGCTGAGAATATTAGTCTACACTATTATTCTTACAACTGCACAATTGTTAAATCAGTAAACTAAATTGGTCTGGTTTGACACCTGGCAGAGAAATAACGGAAAAGACCTTTTCATACCATTTTATTCAACTTATAACTATTAAATTATTTATTGTTTATATTTATATATATTTTAAAGAAATTTTTAAAAAGGTTATTATTCAGGTAATAAAATTAAAGAATTACAGAACTATTGCTTAATATAAAATATTTAATTCTAGCCGTTTGTATCGTATCGTTATAGGAATTTTCTTGAAATTTTTTTATAATAAAATGTAAATAATTATAAATTTTTTCCGTAACAAAATTTGCACTGTGATGCATATTTTAATGTTATTATAAAAACTTTAGTACAAAGATTTTTATAACAACGGTGCTCTAATATGACAGCTTGGCAAACGGAAATATTCAATACGAATAAAACGATGAATTTGTAATTTTAATACAGATTATTCAGCGTGATACAATGCACATTATTTAATGATTTATTCAGCAAATTTTATCATATTTCTTTAATTTTATTTGGTTATCAAAAAATTTATTTAAAAGTCAATACGGTTAAGTACTTTTGTATATTGTTTATTAATCATTTTTTTAAAGGATTTTGACTGAAATTGGTAAGTTTTTAAAATATATATTTATTATTTCATTATTAGCCATATATTTTATATTATAAATAACGTAAAATATGCGAACACAACTTATAATACATTAAAATTGATTCTCCACAGTAGGGATTGATTAATTAATTAGTTATTTTATACTATCTTAGACAATTATTCTTATGGTTGTAACACGTATAAAGTACCCAAGATACAAAGTCTTTAATCACAGTTTTGGTGCAATAATATTTACTACGCACCTGAACAAAAGTTAAGTTCTCACGTGTAGTTCTGATCATATCAGAGTCTGGCAAAGTGCAACAATATGTTTGGTTTAATTAATTAGAAACGGAAAACCACATCATTCACTTTTAATAATAAGATTGCTTTTAGGATGTTTGTCAACTTCAGAATGGTTATATCGGTTTACCGGTACGTCAGATCACCTGTTTTTTTGTTATGACATCAGAGACACAGTACGTATAAATTACAATGTTCGGATATGTCTTGTTTAATTATTTATTCCAATATTTAAAACTCAGGAACTGATGGGCTGAGAAAATTTTATTGAAAAATCCCTTTTACCTCTATTTTTATTTACGTTTTAGATTTCGTTTTTATTTAACTTTTAGCCATAAACTCATACGAATAACTCAATTACTGGGAGGGCAGTAAACTTTACACAAATAACTAGACAACGTGACGTACTATCCAGTCCATTTTCTGGAAGAAAATTTTGAATTATATATTGATACATTGTGAAAATACATATGTTTATCTTGTACGTATAACGGTTTAAGGCGTAGTTCTATCTAGGTGATTTAATTTACTCAAAAACAGTAAAGCTTCAATTGAGACCATGTAATTTTACAGCCTTTCATATTGTAATAACTTTCGTGTTCATCATTTTTATTGTAATAATTTGCTGACTAAGACGTGTTCTTTAAGGAGTAGCGGCATACTTCCCGAGAATGAAATTTTAAAAAATTTACCATTTTTCATTTATAAAAAATTAATATATTTCCGCTAGATTTAATAGTAAGTCTCATATCTCAATTTTCTCAGGTAGATGACATAATTCTTTCCAAAAAGGAGTATATATATATATATATGATTAATAAATTACTTTCCCCGGCGAATAGAGCCAGAATAGCTATATTAAAGGGGAACGTAAGGTAATCATGTAAAAAATGGGGTATCGGATTTTCTGAAAATGTTTACGTTTTATGGTTCAACTACATCATCTCAAAAAACATACCTATGTATGTACGTACATATATATGCAGTGTATATATATGAGTTGCATTGCTTTTGGCCTTACATCTCAGGATTGACCAAACCGATTTTCTTCACATTTGGCTCAAATATTTCTTATATGGTGCATTGATCATATTAATTTTACTAATTTTTTTAAGAGAAATATAGTGAAAAAACCAGTTTTGATTTTATTCAGAGGTATTTTAGAGAAAACTAATTTTAAAATATTTTTATCTATAATAAATGTATAAATAATAAAAAAAATCAATCCCATCTGTTAAAGTTGAAGTTTTTTAGTTTTTTGCTCTTTCTCCCTGCGGTTTAAATATTTTTCAAAAAATATTTTGAGGTTTATACTTCATATAGAGCTGAA
The DNA here is from genome assembly GCF_047948215.1 of Lycorma delicatula. NCBI lineage: Eukaryota > Metazoa > Arthropoda > Insecta > Hemiptera > Fulgoridae > Lycorma > Lycorma delicatula. Next base: position 136,299,969 of record NC_134460.1, read on the forward strand.
TATCAAAATTTTTAAATAATTGTAAAACCGCACCTCAAATGTAGAAAGGTTTCTCTGAAAATTTTCTTCTTCCAATTTTATCCTTCATCGTAGATCTAGCAATCTATTCTCGTAGATTATTTAGCACGGGTGGAGGACGTCCCGCTAGAAATAGACCAAGTCACTAAGGCGGAGGTTTCCGCTGCAATCAAAGCCACAAGCCCCGACAAGTCTCCGGTTGTTGACGGGATCGGTCCCCCGCATTCCGGAATGTTCCACCCGCTCTTATACCGACCATAACCACAATATTCACGTCAATTTTGTACGTTGGATATTTTCCGAATTGCTGGAAAACTGAAAAGGTGGTATGCCTACCCAAATCTGGGAATAGTCTGCTCTTTCCCCAGAATTACAGGCCGATTTCCTTAATACCATTGTTGTCAAAGCTATTCGAAAGGATTTTCCTGGAGAGACTTAGGCGACATTTGGGTGGAGTACGGCCTGAGCAATCTGGGTTCAGGGAGGGCCACTCGACGACCCTCCAATGTCGATTATTATGGTTAAAATAATCGACAGTCTTGTCGGAGGCCTAAATAGAAAAGTGGTAACGGCAACCGTTTTTCTAGATGTGGCTAAAGCCTTTGATAAAGTTTGGCATAGCGGCTTGCTGTATAAACTCGCACATACGAGGATTCTCTGTCACTATGTCAGATTGGTACGGTCTTATTTACTAGACCGACAATATGTTGTACGCGTAGGAGGAACAATCTCCTCCACCAGAGAAGTAGCCGCTGGAGTCTTCCAAGGGGCAGTGCTTTCGCCGTTCTTGTACACAACCTACGTCAACAATATTCCGCTGTAGGAAGGAGTCAAAACAGCTCTACACGCAGATGATACGGCATATTATTATGAATCCGAAAGTGTAGATTACGCGATCGAGAGACTCCAACGGCAATTGGATCTAGTAGAGCCGTGTCTAAATATGTGGAGAATCAAGTTCAAAGGTGAAAAATCGGTGGCAGTGATGTTCACATACAAGACACGTGCTCCAGTCAGGCAGCTGGAAATCTCAGGAGAGAAAATCCTCTTTGGGAAAACAGTCAAGTACCTGGGAGTAGTCCTGGATAATCGGCTTACCTTAGGAGCACATGTTAAATATGTGACCCAAAAGGCAAAGGCCCTCAGGGCCTCACTATACCCAGTGGCTGGGACATGGGCTGGCACCCAGTGCCAGCCCATATCTACTGGCGACCTAATTGCACATTTTTCGGCTATACGTCCTGCCAATTCTAACATATGCTTACCCGGCATGGGGAGCTGTTTTGAATTCCACGCTTCAAAAGAAATTAGAAGCCGTCCAAAACATAGCGTTGCGGACGATATTTGGAGCACTGTGGTTCGTCAGAAACGTCATTCTTCGCTACGATGCGGGACTACACACCGTATCCGAGGTGGTGGTGGTGCAGGCACGCAGACTGTTCAGGAGAGCGGCCGTGTTCGAACACGGCCATCTCCGGATCATCTGCCGTGAGGACCGTACTCCACAGGGTATAAGAAAACGGCCTCATGCCGTATTAAACGAACCACCGTGAAGAGGCGGTACGAGAATCAAAAAATAACAAACCAGGCTTAGGAGTCTCTATATCCCGTAACCTATAAATGGAAACCGCGCGATAATTCCGGGCCGCGAAAGGGACCGTTTTCGCAATTAAATTTTGTTAAAACTATAAATAGCTAGACAACACCCCACACCGTCCCACGAAGAGACTACAATTTCATTTAGTCAGCATATGCTACTCCCTCCGGAGAACGAGGCCCATTTCTCCCTTCAAATAACTAGGGCTCCGTTAGGGGCACTCCTGCTAGCCCATAGGTTCTGGTACAGAAAAGGACTTCAGCAGATGGACTGAAGGGGAATCACGCCGGGATTACTAGGCTCAAAAGCTTAGTCTCTCACAGTCAGAACCAGTAAATAAATTTCACGCTGGTTCATACGGATAGCAACGCAAATTACCAAATCCGTCCATAAATAAATCTTAAAATTTATAACCGCCACTAAATAACCGATGAAATCCGCCCGATAATAGAAAGATACAGCAGCAAGGGACATTGTCCAGGCTCTGCGATCTGTAGGGAGAAATACTGAAACTCCTGCCATTCTTGCGTTCCGTTCCGTTCCGTTTCCTGAACGGTACACGATAATCTACGATATCAGATGACCCCTCACCTACCATATCTGCCGAAGGCAGCTGATCCATATCGTGCAAGAACTAAGCATACATAAGCATAAACGAAACTAGAAACCATAAAAGTAAACAAAGAATTAAACAAACAATGAACTCTCCTTAGCAACGAAGCGGTGGAACGAAATGATCCTCCATGATTATAATTGGAAAGAAAAGAAAAAATAATAATAAAACTTATACCTAATGATAATTAACTTCCAACACACCACAATTATAAAACAGAACGAACACAACTCAATACAATTGAGTTGTATTGAGACAAAACAGTCGAGAGTTGTATTGAGTTTTATAAAACAAAACAGAAAAACTAAAATAATATTTGAAAAGTTTTTTTATTAAATTCTCTTTTTTATTTCGATCAGGGAAAGGGGATTTTCTTCTTCTTCTTCTTCTTCCGTAATGGCAAAATTATTTTAATATAGTTTACATAATGGAGATGCATTTCAACAAACTTTATCAAAAAATAAAAAATTAAAGTTAAAATACAACTGCAACCAATATTTACGGAAGCATCTTTTTTAAATATCAAACAGGTACCCAATCTTTACGGTACAGTATCTTTAAGGTACCCAATCTGTACGATTTATTAGTTATGAATGAATTTTAACAAAAAAATTTAAGGGAGGTAAAACTGTAACAGATAACATATGAAAAAATTGTCTTGTGAAAAATTTGTAATTTTATCTGAGAGTTCCCTTCTAAATTGTCTTGTAAATAAATAACTTCTTATACCTAAAGGAAAATCGAGTAATTTATTTTGGAATAAATTTAATTAGCTGATTTTGTATTAACTAGCATTAAAGAAAGAACAAAATTTTAAACAGGACAGTCTAATTCTACTACGTTTACATTGGCAATTTAATTACAAAACCGATCTCTTTTCTGAGTAAAGGGCGATCCGATTTAACATATAGCAATCTGACGGTGCGTTGTTAGCAGCAAACAGCTTGCTCACTTATTAACTTCTACACCTTTATACAGTATTTCAGTTGCACTGCTAAATGTAGATTTTTTTCATTTACGTAAAATGCAGTTAAATCATATTGAAAAGGTCGACATGATATTATTTAATAAATATGTGTATAAATATATAACTATAATTTTTTTTAAATTGTCTTATAATTATGTTAAAATAACGGTACTTTTACTCGTACAACGACTAGGCTGTGTCCCGTAATTGTTTTCAAAACAATGATAAACGAGGTGCTTTTTCGGCTGTGTTCCAAAACGTGTTTCAGGTTCAAATTTATAGCTCTTTGTTACCACCAGCTTCAAGCTATTTACAAAGATGGACGCACTATGGATGTAGGAAGAGGAGAGACGTTATAGGGTGAAATAGACAGATAGAAGTGTAAGAAAGAGAGATCTAGTATCGTTTTCCCGAGTTCCATAAAATACTGCTGAAAATTAATTACGGATACTCGAATAAACCGGATATTTTCTCTTTTAAAAACATATTTATTTTCTAAAGAACAAAGTGACTAAATTTATGTTGTTTTCTGTAATATAATTATTGCTTTAAATTAGTTGATTTAACCTTTTAACTATAGGAATATTGTATTAAAATTTAGACCCTTACTTTCACTGATATTTTACTAAAATACTAATGTTTATAATACAAAATCAATGAAACCATTAAATTGATTATTACAAAAGTTTACAACTAATAACACTGACTGATGTTTTATTAAATGTTAAGAGATTAACACAATATTTCACTTGTTTACAAATGAATATTGTTTGTGTTACTTTCAAAATCATGTAATTCAACCATGAATACTTTCCCTTTTAATATAGCTATTTTAGCTATATTCGCCGGGGAAAGTAATACGCTGATCAAATATATACTGCTGTGAAGAATTTTGTCATCTACCCGAGAAAATTGAGATATGAGACTTATTATTAAATTTAGAGGATCTAATACTAATTTTTTATAAATGGAAATAGTTAAACTTTTAAAAATTTCATCCTCGGAAAGTATGCAGCAAATCCTTAAGGAACGTGTCTTAGTCAGCAATTCAAAATTAGGCAGCCAAAAGCTGCCTACAATAAAAAAGAAGATGATCACGAAAGTTATAACAAAACGAAAGGTTCTAAATTTACATGGTGATTAGAGGAAAGGATTAGAATTTCGAAAATGATTACAAAAGAGTTTATTTCATTTTATAGTTTTTTGACGCCCAGTTACAGTTAGATGTGATGATGATCAATATAAAATTTTGTTATTGCATAAAAACTGCTTCACCTGCCTGAGATTTAAATCTAGAACTTTCCGTTCTTTGCTGATGAACCAGCAAAGAGTAATTTAGCACTTACCTTGTCAATTATTTTTTTACAATAGGCTAATATATTAAGTTTCATTTATTATAATCAAATTTGAAATCCAAGGAAAATCAAACTTGGATTTCAATTAAACTTGAATCACTGATTTCAGTAGAACCCGGATTCGATGAATCACCGAATCACTAAAAGCTTTATTTTTTTGTAGAAACATAGAAATACAAATAAAATTATTTATATGAATAATATTAAAATGATCTGTTATAAATTTAGGCAGCTTTTTCCCAACGCATACAATAACACAATAATGATAGAAACGAGTGAGTTCTTATGCATCTCGTTCCCCTAAATTAACTTCAACGCTTCAAAAACACGTAAGAACATTATTTGGTATACTACGATTATATGATAGATAAATTTTTATAAATCCGATTATGCCGATGCCGGTTTTAAGTCTATGTTAAGAAAGGGGGAAGTTAAGTGGGTCTTTTCTGTCTCTTTGTGGGTGTACCTATGTCGAGTATGTGTTTCCATTAAATGACAATGAATGCTCTAATTGTAAGATTTATCTGGTTGCATGATAAGCAAATCCTATCCCAATAAGGTAAAGGTAGTGTAGAGCACCTGGCGCCTTAAATCTGGGATACTTTAATTAAAGGTCAGATATTATTACGCAAGAGAAGACTTCTTGCGTCGACGGTGACTTCTGCAATGTTGTATGCCGTTCCGGCATGGTGGTCAACATTCAATATTGGAAGGAATAGAGATAGAATGAAGAAGATATACAGAGGGGTACTCTTAGAAGTTGTATCGGCCTACAGAACGGTCTCTTATGAGGCCCTCTGTGTCCTTTCTGAAGTTTTCCCTATAGATCTTATCGCTAAATACAGAGTTGATAAGTACTTAGGCAGAACAGATAATGAAGTAAAAGAAGATATATATAACTTATGGCAGCAAAGATGGCTGGATGCAGGGGTAGCTAATTGAACTAGATTATTAATACCTGACATATTAATATGGACAAGTAGGCGTCACGGTGAAATGGATTATTATGTTACACAATTTTTAACAGGGCATGGTTGTTTCAATGCATATCTTTATAAAATTGCCAAAAGAGATCAGCCTATGTGTACGTACTGTGTAGAACAAGATGATGTTGAGCATACCATTTTGAGGTGCCACAAATTGCAGGAGTTAAGGCAGTATGCAGGTATTAGAGGGGAAACGCCGAAGTAAACAGTTGACTATATGCTTGATAGTGAGGTAAAATGGAAAAAGGTTGCTGATTACATAAGAACAGTTTTAAAGCAAAATAATATAGATGAAAGAAATACGGGGTACTAGTTTGTTAGGTGGGGTGGACAGCCTCAGCAGTGAGATCCAGCACGCTGGAGGTGTGCTGGTTTCAATGATCTGCTGAGGACTCCTTGGGTGTGTTTGGTAGGAATAAAAAAATATCAAAAGATCCATGGGCCACACCACGGCATTGAGGTGTGGTGTGGTGCCATAAAGGACAAAAATGAAATAAACCTCAAAGAGCCACCGGTTAGCCCGACCTGCCAAGCCGGTATATTGCCGGTAGGTGGGGAGGGCTAATTAGCGTAACGGACACTCCCCTGGGTGGCGTAATACCATCAAGTCGGTCCGGCCCAGGGGAGTAGAGGGAGAAAAAAAAGAGAAAAAAAAGATATTATGCAAAACCACTAAATTCATCCCTTAATTTGGGTCTTTCGCCAACCGTCAATCGCTATCGAGGCGTTTCTGAACGTATGTTTATATGAACTTTTTTTTTTATTTTCACCAGTAGAATATGTTCTGAATATTTGTTACATTTTTCGTGAATCACTGTATATTTCAATATATATATATAAATTTTAAACATTTCTTTTAAAAATAAATATATCTTTATTTATCCCACTGATTAAATAAAATTATGGTTAAATTTAGGTGACCATAGTTTAAACAGTTATTAACATGCCTTATTTTATGCATGACAATCGTGTATTATATGAAAAATAATTTTATTAAATAATTAAGTTATCATTTTTAAATTTAATTTGAACGTAACAGTAAAGTTAAATTACACTAACATTTTTATTTTAATGTGAAAGGGGATTATCTTATATTATCAAATTTTATAAAGGGTAGTGTCTTATTTGTGATATAGAGTAAATTGAGAAAGAAGCAAACACTAAATTTATTGCAATTTTTTTTTCTATCCCTATAGAATCATTTTGCACTAAACCTGTTTTTTAACCTATTAACCTACATTGGCTATTATTAAGTTACTTAAAAGTTTTAATTTAATTATTCTTATCGAAATATCTACTAGCTTAAGTTTTATTTGCGCAAGATTTTTTTAAGCGATTAAGATATTATTTTCAGTAAAACTATTCCAATTTCATTTAAAAATTTTACAGAAAATCAACGGAAATTGAAATTTCTGGTTTTTTATTAGCATCAATATATTCCATCGTCTTCATTTACTTCACTTAACACTGAAAAAATGATATCCTCAGTCAACAGAGGGAATACGATTTGTTTGTCATCGATAATATTTCACAAGTCATCTCTTGCATCTTATTCTTAGAGTAAAATTTTTCTCACTACATTCTGTACGTTTTTAATGTTTTCATAATAGTTTATTTCTCATAATTACAACTCATTGCTATAATACTTATTTTTAAGAATTATTTCATTATACTCAGAAGATTAATTAAACAATCTTTTACCTTTCCACTGAGTAGGTATGATTTCAAAAAAATGTAATTCAATAAAACGAGAATACAAACGTAATAAGAAAATTTCTTACTTCGCGTTAATAAATAATTGGTATTTTTCAATCTGAATAAAGAAAGAAGCTTGATTCAGTTAATTAGTGATTTAAATGAATGTAATTTACCGTATAAATTATTAAATGCAGTAATTAAATAAAGCCGATCTCTGTGGGGAAAGGTTAGTATCTCGACAATTCATCCAGGGCTCCCGAATTTGAATCGCGGTCAGGCAGGGCGTTTTTCATAAAAAATGTAATTTCTATATTCCCATGTAAAAGCTTTAAAGCCTTCTGTGGAGAATTAATGAATTGAATTAATCCATCATTACAATATCATTTATCATTTCATGTATCTTATTTTTATTGTTTTACTATATTAAAAATAATTTTTATTAGGTATAGAAAGAATAATAAGATTTTCTGTCTATTTTTGGTCTATTTTACTTAAATAAATAAAAACCGATATTTAATTATTTTTATTTTCATTTTATTCATTATTTTTTTTGTATTTTCATTAATTTTCTCGAAAATTAAATTCTCTACAAGTGGTGTTACTAAATCTTTCACATTTATTAATCATTTAACAAAGTTATTCCACTACAAACCTAAAAAAAACTTATTTGGTGTTTTACGTCAGATATCTACATGAGTTACAGTTCTGGAACTTATTTTATCATATTTCTCAGCTCAAATTACATAAGAAACCACTAAACTCCTTAATTTGGATCTATAAATTACAGTAGGTCTTTTTATTAGAAGAGCTAAAATCCGGATAAAATCTTTCGCTATCCGTAACTCGAAAACAAAGTGTTTCCAGATTTATATCTATATGAATGTTTGTCATTATTTTCACCAGCACAACATATTCTAAAATTTTCTCAGTTTCTTCTGGGATATAATGCATATGATTATAATGAGAGAAAGTTTTCTTTTGTTAAAATACATCCCGGTGAATAAAAAAATGAATTTTTCAAAATGGTAATTTTTCCAACAGAAAGAACAGGTGAAGGTGGTCCTGTATAAGACCGAGTCAGAAGAGAGGTATATGAAATTTGAAAAAAACAAGTTTTTACAGAAGTTATTTAAAATTCTATTAATTTAATTTTTACTCGTAAAGTTTTTTTTTATTAAACTCTATCCTCAATAAATAAACTATAAAAAAGTATTTTCCAATGATTTCCACAAATTTCTATGAATTTTTCGCGTAAATTCTTAGTCTTTGAATATTTTTGGAAAAATGAGTTAAAATAGTGTCAATTATAAATTATTTTAAAATTTCAGTGTTGCTTTATTGTTTTATGAAAGTGTTGTTTTATTTTAAATGTTATGTCCTTTCATTTTTATCGCTTATATTCTCACCAAGTAAATCATAAAAAATGTTTTCTTTAGAAAGAGCTTAACGTCATCCTTTTTAAATTATGAAAAAATTTATCTAGGAAAATTTTAAGAAATTTGATGGGGTTCAATTTTTTTCCATTAACTCTTATTAAAATTCATTTTTTGCTACATAAAATCTAGTAAACTATTTTCATCAATAAGGAACAATCATATAATGCATCTACATGTTCGAAGTCCCTGTAACATTACAAAAAATTTAGGCATAGCTATGTTTTTACTTAAAGATTATAAGATATAAGTTTTATAAAAATCGGTACGACTATTGTTCACCTCGGAAGGAATATAAATTGTAAGAAAAACTAATTTCAACATCAATTTTATCTGAAACGTAAAAAAAGCTAAAACTGAAAAACGTTTTAAGAACATCATTAAAAAAAAATTGATTTTGTAGAGTAAAATAAAAATATATATATCTAAAAAATATCTTAATTGAAAGTCCTTACAAACTAAAATAACGGGACAAACTCTGTGAAATAGGCGATGATGTAATTGCCTGATACAACACACACCCAGGTTCTAATATTATAACTGAATTTTTTGCTTTTTTTTTAATATAACGACACAGCAACTCTACAGTCTGTTCAGCAAGATAATTGAACAGTAAGTAAATAATATCTATATTTGAACTAACATTAAGTAGTTACAGACCCAGCAGCTGGTGACTTTATAGGAAAATTAAAGAAATGAAATAGAAGAGCACTCCGTCACCTAATTGAAAAAATAAGGCAACCCTAGAATATTGTTCCATAGCAATCGTGAAAAATTACTGATCGTATTCAGATCGGTCCAATAAATTGACCGTCAAATAATTCGGATGCCGATCCAAACGATTTTGATACCGTAGGCTGCTCAGAGAAATTTCCTGTCGAACGGTTCGCAACTTAAGATCAATATATATGAGACTTATGTAGCAGGGTATGTTTAGCATTTTAACTGAATGTTCTGAAAAAAATTATAACTGATAAAACCCAGCTGTCAATCAAAAGTGATCATGGATGATCATATGCTATTTAAAGAAAATTCGTTCTATTAAGTTTTTTTTTAAGCATGCTACCTACCATTTTCTTACATTCGAATTAGACAAAACCTTCTTCATTTTTTAATATTGTTTGATTATGAAATTCTTAATCGCATGGATCAGAGAGATGTAAAAGAAGTTTGATAGTTTTGTAATATGATTTTAGGGACTGTGGTAATAATAATACGGAAATACAAAATTAGAAATGATATTAAAAATAAGTAAAGATAAGACATATTAGTTGAATTTTATCGTATGAATTAATTAAGGCTTCTACCTTAATTAAGGTAGAAGCCTTAAGTCGTAATGCTTCCAGATATTAGGAAGTTAAAAAGCTGTAATGAAATAAAAGAAGACACTCGGTTACGAGAAAACAAAAATATGTTCAGTTGAAACCTACTGAAAAATAAATTCTCGCATAGAAGAAGGAAGAATAAGCTCGTTTCATTATATTTATATATTTATTTTTTACTTCAGTGGTTTGTGTAATAAAACTTTGAAAAGCAAATCAGCTCTATACGACTTACATTTTAATAAATGAAACCGCTAACGAACAAAACCGTAAAATTGCTTTATAAAGAAGATGTGCTAGAAGTATATCATAAATAAGAAAGAAAGAGTACTTCATTTAAATTTATCTTTTATTAATGTTTTATTAATATACTCTTACTACATTAAAGTGTTGCTCAGGATTACACTTTATAAAAAATTCTTAATTTGTTGCAGGATTGTCTTAATTCCCTTATTTTCACTTTTATTTATAGATAAGTTATCTGGAGGTTAAAACATCTGAAAGTTTCTATTTAAAAAGTTTGTATTAAACCGTTTTTTATTTTATAAAACTTTTACTTTGTACTTTCAATTTATATTTACCGTCTCTTTAATAAATATATCTCCACAGTCCATTTTATTTTAACACACAGATATTTGTCAAAAAAATCCATTCATGCGATTTGTAACGTAGTATAATATAAAAATGGTTTACCTGATGAAATAATTTTTGAAAAAATTTATTTTATTTTATTTTTATTTTTTATATTATTGAAAAATTTATATATTAAAAAAAAAACTGGAATTGAAAGTTCTTTATTCGTTCAACTTCAGTGACAATGTATAATAAAAACTTATCTTCCAGACTACCCATGAATTATTTATATCCATTTTATAATTTATTGGGCAACTCTTAAAAAATTAAATAAAAATAAAAAACCTGCTCCGTATTTTTTAAATAATTTATGATAAAATAAATTCACGTTTAATATTTTAGAGATCAATTCGTAATTTTTGAAGGCTGATTGTCGTTCTGATTATATCGATCTACTCTAAATGAATATAAAACCAGTTATCAATGAAAAGTATATATAGTAAGATTTTCCCGAACAAACAATTATTTTTTTATTTTTTTTTTTTTTATCTGGAATTTTACGGGCATCGACTGCTAAGGTCATTAGCCCTCGTCACAATCTTTAAAAGAAATTACTATCACCATCTGGATCGTCATATGTAAGGGTGTAAAGGGCCCTTACATTTTATTTAAAAGCACAAACTACAAAAAACATTTAAGACATAAAAGACAAGGACAATCACAAACCCTTACGGGGTGTAAAGGGCCCCGATATTAAAATTTGAGATAAGGTTCTCAAAAGACCATGAAATTAAAATTAAAATTAAACTTATCAATATCATTTCTTTCTTTATATATATATATATATATATATATATATATATATATATATATATAAACTACCGCTTAGAGTATCTTTTATCACAGCTTTAAACTTTCATTTTATAGACTTTTAAGAAGTCCACTGGCGTGTAGAAATGCAACTACATTTTCTTCATTTCCATTATCCAGATCAGCACTAATATTATTTGTAAGACGGAACCTCTTTCTCAGGTCCTCATATATAGTACACTCTTCTATTAGATGCTGATTGTCAGTGTTTTATTACAAACACCGCACATTGGTCTTACTTCGCCGGTTAACAAATATAAATTTGTTAATCGCGTGTGACCGATTCTAAGTCTGGTCACCGCTACTTGTTCACGGCGAGTCAACTTAAAGTCGCTTTTCCATTTATAAGGAGAAGTTTTTACTAATTTTGTATTTAAACTCCTCCATTCAGCGTTCCACTTGTTTCTTACTGTGTTTGTTAGACGGTTTTTAACATCTGCCACTCTTACAGGAAATGCATCCAAATCATCACAGACTGTTGCCTTTCTGGCAGCTTCGTCTGCGATTTCATTACCTGTAATACCAGCATGCCCCGGAGTCCATACAAATACGCATCGCTGTCCTCGTTGTTTTAGAACGTATAAAATGGACAGGATGTTTGCAATTAGGACATCCTTGATGTTCTTGTTCCGAATTGCGACAAGTGCACTTAATGAATCAGAATATATTAGCACTCTCTCTTCGCAATAGTGTTCAGTGTAGCGAAGAGCTTGCTGAATTGCAGTGAGTTCTGCCGTGTAGACACTGGCCACATCTGGCAGTTTCCAAAAGTGGGCTTCTTCATTTACATATATTGAGCATCCAACACCATGTTCGGTTTTAGAACCGTCAGTATAAATTCTAATATATTCTTCGTAGCTACTGACGGTTGCCAAAAATTCCTGCTGGATGATCACTGCTGGTTTCTTTTTTATTTCTCCTTCGGAGAGATCCAAACTTGTATTTACCGCTGGCAAGAGCCATGGCGGTATTTCTCTAGTAGAAATTGCCAATGTATCTGGAATGGCAATTTCATATTTATTTCTTAATTCGTGGTACCTAATTCCGGCTGGTCTGGAATAGGTAGCACGACGTTCGTATAATGCAGCCATGGGATGATTCGTAAACAATTTATTATTTATATGAGCAGGGAAAGCCCATACATTTGCTGCATATCTTAACAAGAGGATCTCTCTTCTATAATGTAGTGGCATTATTCCGGCTTCAGACATCAGACTAGCCGCCGGACTTGTGCGGAAAGCGCCTGTTGCATATCTTATTCCGCTATTATGAACTACGTCTAACTTTTTTAAATGCGACTTTCTAGCGGATGAATATACGATACATCCGTAGTCTAGTTTAGATTGAACCAATGCTTTATACAATCTCAATAATGTCTCTTTGTCAGAGCCCCAATTTAAGTTCGATAAACATTTTATAATGTTTAGGGCTCTTTTGCATCTATCGTTCAAGTCCTGTATATGTAATCCCCATGTAAGGGATTTATCCAATACTAATCCTAAATATCTTACATTGTCTTTATATTGTATTGGATTATCATCAATTGTCAACGCAGGACTTTGATGAGGAATTCTCTTCCTACAAAAGTGTACACAGCACGTTTTTTCTGGTGAGATTTGGAATCCGTTATTCTTTGCAACTTCATTTAGTGCACTGATCGCTCGTTGCAATTTGTACCTCACCATAGCAGTCTTGTTGCTGGCATACACAATTGCCAGATCATCAACATAGACGCTTTTGCTGATTTCTGCTGGAATGGCTAATATCAATTTATTGATGGCAATGGTAAACAAGGTACCGCTCAACGGCGAACCTTGTGGTATGCCATTTTCCAAATTTCTTACAGATGAATATTCGCTACTGACTCGTACTTGGAAAGTACGGTCATTCATATAGTTGCTCAGTAAGATTGGCAGGTTGCCACGAATGCCCCATTCATGTATCTGGAGCATTATACCATGACGCCAGGTCATATCGAAAGCCTTCTGAAGATCAAAGAAGACTCCGACACAATGTTTCCTTTAATGAAGTTGTTATATATAACGTCCTCTAAGCTGATCATTTGATCAGTGGTAGAATGGTATTGCCGAAAACCTGCTTGGTACGGTGATATCAGGTTTTCTTTTTCCAAAACCCAGACGAGTCGATTATTAATCATTTTTCCAGTATTTTTCCCATAGCACACGTCAAAGAAATAGGACGATAGCTATTGGGGTCTGTTAAATTTTTATTTTTATTTGGTACTGGAACAACGTGAGCTTTTTTCCACTGCTGCGGATACGTTCCATCCCGCCATATTTTATTATAAAGTTCTAATAATCTACGCTTTGCAGTGGTATTCAGCTGCCTGATCATATTATAGGGGATTTCATCCGGACTAGCAGCTGTGTTACCTGATTTTTCCAACGCTTTCGCGAATACTTCCATTTTAAAAGGTACATTGTATGAGTAATTATACTCAGTTCTGAAGTTTAGTAGACCTTCAAGTTGTTCTTTTTGTTCTTTTTTAGTACGAAAATCTTCTTCGTAGTTGGCCGTTCTGCTGGCCTTTTCGAAGTGATTGGATAACAGCCTTGCAATTTCATATGGAGTGTCTTTTATTTCATCTTCATCTTGAAGGCTAGTTATGGGAGTAAAATCATTACACCACAAATCGCCTTCACTTTCCTCCAAACATCTGATGCAGTAGTAGTTTTGTCAATGGATGACACGTATTGCTGCCAGGATCGTTTTTTCGAGTCTATCATTAGACGTTTTGCATACGCCCTGTATTTCTTAAAGGCAACAAGATTTTCTATACTAGGACGCTTCTTAAAGGCGTTATACGCCCTTTTCTTTCTTTTTATAGCTTCACTTATTTCATCGTTCCACCATGGAACGGGTTTCTTTGTAAGTTCCCCAGATGTTTTGGGAATATATCTCGATGCCGACTCAATTATTGCATTTGTTATGGCGTCGACATCGTCTCCGATAACTCCAGTTGTTTCTGGGAGTATCGTTCTAGCTGTGAAGCTCGTCCAGTCTGCCTTTTCAAATAACCATCTTTTAGGGATGGGATACATTGTTCTTGTAACATCAGTTACAATTTGCACCGGGAAATGATCGCTTCCATGCAGATCGTCTAGGACATGGAAGCTGTACCTCGGTGGTATCGATCCGCTTATAAGTGCAAGATCTATACAGGACGTCGATCCATCTCTGGCATTGAAAAAGGTTCCTGATCCGTTGTTTAAAATAATAAGTTCTGAATTCTGGAACCCTTCCAGTTCTCTTCCACGGGGATCTACTCGATCCGATCACCAAAGAGAATTATGAGCGTTAAAGTCACCCACCGGTAAAGCAGGTGGGGGAAGCTCGGAAATTAGTCTTGCTATGTAATCCTTATTCCAATCAAAATTCGGCAAGTATATTCTGCAAATAGTGATCTGAAGCGGGCGCTTCATTCCAACGGCGACCGCTTGTAGGTTTGTGTTTAGAACAACAGCTTCGGTGGTAGCTCTAGTCGATGTTACTCGCTAATTATTAATTAAATTATTGTCTAGGTTTTCCTTTCGGCCATCCTTTTTTCCTCTTCTTCTCCATCCTACGAACAGCATCGTGTTCGCGGAGAAGGGCGTCGCCTGTAAGGCTTCCGGTCTCCGTATCGGAGACCACCGAAGCCGCCGACGACGACGGGCATGGATCGGCACCGGTTACAGGCGCCGATTGTGGGGCGGCAACTTGGCCGACCCCAGACACGGGGGTCGCACCGGTCAGCGCCTGTGAAGGGGGGGGGACATTCGTCCCCCCTGTGAAATTTTATGTGGCCTCTGAGGCCACCTCAGTGACAGGAGGCTTGGGAACCTCCATAACAGTATCTGTAGGTATCACTTTTTCCTTGTCATCAAGAATCTCACTGAGTCGGACTTGGCATTCTGCTTTGGCGCCCGTTTTCTTCAGAACAGGAGCAGCTTTCGCTGTTTTATCTTCGGGAGGAGGCTGTACTAATATTTTTGGCTTTATAGGCTCTTTACTATTGAAAGGTTTCATTTTATTGTCTATAATTCTTTCAATCATATTAGTCAAGGTCGGAGCAAGTTTACTGATGAGTTGACCCTCATCGACAGCAACTGGAGCAGGGACAGGAGCGACAGCCGCAGCCTGAGTGTAAGTTGTTGTTGCTCTAGGCTTACGGGCGTTAACTATCTTCTTTGCATCGAAGTAGCTGACCTTTTGCAGGGTTTTTACTTCCTGCACAGCTACTTCATCTTTGTAGACAGGACAATTCCTTGATCTACAAGAATGCGCTCCTTTGCAATTGATACATGGCTCTTTACACGGCTCTCCCTCATGCACCTCCTCACCGCACACGCATATTTGCGGTCTTTCGCATCTAAGAGCGGTGTGGCCAAAGCGTTGGCAATTGAAGCACCTCATTGGCTTTGGGACAAATGCCCGCACATCCAAACGGTGAATCCCTGCTCTTATCTTTTCCGGCAAATTAGGCCGGTTGAAAGTGAGGACATGAGAAGCTGAGGGTAAGACCTCACCGTTCCTGCTCATGTTCAATCGACGGCACTCTATTACTCCTTGTACTGCCAGTTCCTCTACAATCTCTTGCTCCGAACAATTTAAAAGATCCCGACAGACCACAACACCCCTTGAGGTGTTGAGCGTGCCGTGGGGATCAACACGTACAGCTAGCTCTCCAATTTTCTTCAGTCCTAGAATCTTCTGAGACTGTATATCATTAACAGTCTCTACATGAAGTCCCGTAAACGTTTTTCTTATTTCTTTAACAGGGCCTCCAGCACATTTGTTTATTTCTCGAGCGATGAGGAAAGGACTCACCTTCGAGAAATTACCTTCTTCCTTCGTGATAACCAAATACTTAGGTTTTGGAATGCTGCTCTTGAAAAAAGCTTTCTGCAAGCTTTTTCTAGCCTCAATCTCAATCCTTCTGGTTTCTGCACTCTTTCGGCGTTTCACCTCAGGCGAAACGGCCGATTCTAAACGAGGGTGTTTGCGTGAACCCTCTGCCACGTTTAATTGTTCAGTTTCCATGAACAAATAATCCCTTCTGCAGTAAGGCTAGCCACCGGGGTACACCCCCACTCCAGGGCTACCAACCCTGGAGGTCCGTTCCGGTACTCCGGTGGAACCGGCATATGTCCTGGCAGAGAGCGGATGCGCAGTCTCTGCACTGACTCCAAGCCCCTACACACCGAAGCTTTCAGGGCTCCCATGCTCCGAACATGGGCACCTTAACTACATGCTTGCCATCGCGGGGGGCATGTGTACGACGAAAGGTCTCCGTTACACCTGCAAATAACTTTGACCGTGTCCGCCACATCACCAGCTCTAAAGGCGGTATTAATCCATTTCCGTAATCGTTAAGAAAGTCGTATCTGCAGGTGGCCGCAAAGTCCAGTCCTGTAATTCGGCCTATAGATGTAAATCGGCCGAAAAAAGCATATCCGAGAAACACTCGGATTATAATTATTATTATTATTATTATTATTACTGTTTACACAATTTTTAATTAATTTTTATTTACGCTACAAACGATAAATTAATATAATTTATTGATCTCGTGTTTTTGTAGTTTTACGGTGTATATATATTACGGTGTATATATATTTACGGTGTATATATATATTTTTTTTTTTTTCAGTTATTAAAAAACTAGTTTTTTCTCCATTTTAATTGGTATTTATATATTTTTTTAGTACACCTTACTTTAATGCATTTCAATCAATTTGATAGCTTAACACCGTTATTGCGTAATGATTTTTATAAAATGTTTAATTTGGTGGCCAATTTGAGGTAAAGGCCGATGGACGATGGCAGCCATTCGTGTATTTTTGTAATCCTCTAATGATGCCTAATCTGAAACCGAAATCAAAATCAAAATCCGAGACAAAAATTGTCCACATATATACGCACACATTGAATTCAATAACGAACTGTTCGTTTGTAGATAATGTAGGTCCCTACATTTCTAAGTGATGAATTTAAAAAGAGATAAATTTAAAAAATTAAAAACCACTACTGCCAACAAAAGCATTGCTCTTTAATATAGCATAATTATTAATATAGGATAATTAAAAAGCGTGCGGTAACAATTTTGTATATAGTATAATTTTGTTTTTATATTTATTTAAACATATGAATATATTGTATAAAATAAAATTCCACTTACCAACAATTTTAATTGTATATATCCGAGTACATTCGGAGCTGTTACTCCATCATCCAAATTCAAATGTATAATTGTATTTAAATTAAAATTGTTAAGTTCATAATAGTCGGTCGTTAAGAAATAAAATTAAATTTTACGTCAATAAGATCGTAACGTCATGTTCCTAAGATGCTTGCGACTATTATGAAATATAGTTAATATTTAATGAATCATTACCAGCCTATTAATAATTAATTATATCATTTGCTTATAAAGGAAATCATTATCGAATCTAACCTGTTCATTCATCAATTTATTATTATTAGAAATATATATGAAATTTTTCTAAAATACTAGTTTTATAATAATTATTATTGTATTCTAATATTTTAATATATTCGTTAGGGTAATAATTAATAATGGAAATCCCTGATGATGGAATAACAGCTCCGAAAGTACTCGGATATATACTTTTAAAATTGTTGGTAAGTGGAATTTTATTTTATACAGTTTTATTAATACCAGCGGCGCCAAATGCTTAGTAAATTAACTCAAAACAATATATATATAGATAGATAGATAGATAGATAGATAGATAGATAGATAGAGAGAGAGAGAGAGAGAGAGAGAGAGAGAGAGAGAGAGAGAGAGAGAGAGAGAGAGAGAATGAGAGAGTGAGTGAGAGAGCCTATGACGCTCCCGGTGACGTAAGGATTCCAACGCGGGGTCATACATGTAAATCGGTTGTGCTGTTACAGTGAAGCAAACATACATACGTACACCCCAAATACTTACACTCCTTTTTCTGCAGTCGTGTAAAAATAAACAATAATTTCAATGCACATCTTTTAAACTAGTGTTTCAGATTTACGCGGAATGTTATTTCACTAATCAGAAATTAACATAATTTTGGTTGAACTATTTGCAAAATTTTATTCTTTTGTTTTTAAAATATAGATATTAAAATAAATGATATCATTAACATAAAACATAATTAATATAATAATTAACAAGATCGCTCAAGTGTATTAAACAACTTAAATAGATGGTATTATTCAAAGATTATATAATAACCAATTCGAAATAAATAAAAAAATAACATTTCATATGTCGGCTTTATTGTCAGTGTTTGCATTTATTATATTTTTGAAATATTTAATCCTTTTGTTTTGTAAAGCTAAAATTTTGTTTTGTTTAATATCTAATTAAAATTTGCCACATTCTAATAAATTTTGTGTTTAAAAAACTTCAATAATTCTTACGTTTGTATTTAGTTTTTCTGGTCTTTATTCATATCATTTTACTCAAAACCAAATTCTCCACAAATTTTGTTTAAAACATTCATGTGTTTATTACGCATTTAGTACGCCAAACAAAAAATAGTCTTCTTTTCTAACCCTATAATCTGTCTTTTACCCTAGATTTCTCAAAAACTATTAAAAATAAAGTTTTGGACCTATTTTATTTTCCGTGTGTAATTGCAAATAAAACTACTAAATTTGCTCCTTATTTAAGTCCCAAGAATTACAGTC
This sequence comes from Lycorma delicatula, assembly GCF_047948215.1. Lineage (NCBI taxonomy): Eukaryota > Metazoa > Arthropoda > Insecta > Hemiptera > Fulgoridae > Lycorma > Lycorma delicatula. The sequence continues at coordinate 136,319,093 of NC_134460.1, forward strand.
TGACTTAATTTTACCGAAGGCGTAGAAAGCACGAAATCAGGGCCAAATCGCCAGCCGATACCGTTTCGCTAATGAAGCGTTTTCAAAGCTACGTTTATATGAATTGCTTCTTTATTTTCACCAGTAGAACATGTCTCAAAGTTTTGTTACGTTTTTCGTGAATCACTATAAATTAAGTATTAATTTATTACTGATTGTATTAATTGTATTACATTGTATAATAAGAAATACCTAAATCATAAATATCCTATAAAAATTCGTATATATAAAATTGCTATTATAAAAACGTATGAAAGTTCAAAAAAAAAGAAAAAAGTTAATAATATTTCTATAAATTTTTCTGAATATAAAAGTACTTAGCTAAACATATTTTGGATTAAACGATTTTTTTCCTCTAAGACGATTATTTAATATTCATGAGGCGATATATTCATCAATTTTATCTTTAAATAAAATAATTTCCATTAAAATGAATTGAACTGAACCGTATTATTTTTCATACTAAAAATATATAGCCTAATTTCATTCCTACGTGAGATTAATGAATAACGAAGCTAAAATTTCTACTAAAATTATTATTTAGTTTTTTATTATTGGATCGTTCTCTTCAACGCTCTTAACTACGTTGAGTAGACGGATATTATAATCCCACGTAAATTCAGTTACTCAAAAATTTATACGGAACAAATTGTCATTTAGTGGGCTATGAATAAATCACAAAAGAAGTTATTTTATAAGTTAAATAAAAATATTAAATACCTAAAAAATGTTTTCACGTAAAATAAATTTTTCATAATTTCACGAAAGTGATAATTTTATTTACTGAAAGATTTAAACGGGACAGATTTTTTCTGTTTTCATATATAATTTATATGTTAACTGCTGTTTTTCAAGTTCCTTTCGATTACCAATTTAATTTTAGTTAAATCGAGCAATTTTTTTAATTTATTTGTATCATTCTTATTTAACCAATTAATGGAAGAAAAAAGTAAGATTTAAAAATAAGAAAATAATTAAAATTTATAGATTAAATTACAAAAAATATATATATTTTTAATGTAAATAATCATTTATTCCCTTTTTATTTATTTTTATGATAAAAGATATATTGACAAACTCAATAACTATTACATAAAATATATATATACATATATTTTATGTAATAGTAGAATAAATAGTAGAATAATTATGTAATAGTAGAATAAATTTTATGTAGTAGAATAAATTTGGTTGGGTGACATTGTCTTTATATACATAAATGTCACCCAACCAAATTTATTCTACATCATAGTGAAATTTGTACAAAAATGTATATTTTAATAAAAAAAACTCTAGAAAACTAAAAAAAGGTACATTTAAAAACAAGGTATGAACAAAAATAAGCGTCATACATTAAATACCGTGATCAGATAAACAAATAAGATTTTCTAGAAACATTCTTTTAAATACAGATTTATTCATTAGCCAATCAGGATTCGGCTAGAAACGTATAAAAAAACTTAAAATCAGTCCTGGCAAAGTAAATACAAAGTAATACAAACCTGGTTTTATAAATTAATAACTAATAAATTTTGTTACGTTACTGAATTATAAATTCTACAAATCGTATACAAATAGATTACATGTCTGCAAATGGAACTGTGTTTCATATATATGAACCGGATATTTGTAGAAATATCCGGTTAGTATAAAATCCAAAAATATCATATCAGATCAACAGTCTACATCATTTTACTTTTGACCACATTAAACTGATCCGAGTTAGTATGAATCACCCCAATGTCAGATTCTTATTTTCAATCCAAAAAAAAAAAGGAATCACCGAAAACGTACTCAGTTCTGGTGGTGATTCAACAGATTACAATAAGGATGTACGGGTGATACAACCTTACCATTAAACGAGCTGAAATCTGGTCCACATCCACTGCACCTAGACCGGAAAAGAAAAATCAATGGAAAAGAAAAACCTAAGCAAGATGTTATATTTAGGTTACCTCAGGAGGTGGGTGCTTATCTTGCTTACAAAACCTCAGAGAAATTAAAGTATTATTTTCCAGGATGTAACACTTTAATAGTTTGAATATGTTCTATAACAAACCAGTTTCCCTTTAAAAATTAATCAAAAAACGAGCTTAGGCTCCCTTAGGTAACACTCTCTTCTTCCCCGAAATTATTCAGTGTATAGAAATATCAAAAAAATGGTTATAAATCTGTCATTTAGACCGGACCAAATTTTTAATTATTTTTAATTTAAAAAGCTTATTATCAATTATAACTGGAATTACTCCAAATACTACTGATAACAGAAACCTATGTAAAAAAATGTAATTAAAACCTGCTGCCTGATTGGTTGCTTTAAAAAAAATTAAGAAAAAGAATCCGCAAAAATTTCATTTGATTTCTAAAAAATAAAAAAAGATTTAAAAAAGTATGTACATACCGAAATATATACTTTATATATTTATAGACAGTATTTAAAATTCGGTTAATTTCTATAGATATCAGAAGCGATGAATATACGCGCAGGAATTTCTCCAGGCAGGTGAAGAAAAGTTGTTTGAACTTTTCTTCTTATTCTCTTTGCTCAAATTAAACTGAAGGGCAAAGGGTCAAGGTAAAAATGCCAAGGGAGTTAAGCGAAATCCAAAATCAAAATATAAAGACAACGGCACTGATAATGGCAATGGCAAACGAAAAGACAAAGCAAAAGTTCAAGAAAAAAAACAAATATTAAGCAAAAGACCTAAAGAGTATAAAGTAAAATCTACCTTTTCACTAAATCTAAGTCAAAAAATTATTTTAACTAACTTTAATTTTAATGTTACATTATTTTAAATTAATTAATTTAATTAAATTTTTATTTTAATTTAGTTTCCCGATATCATAGCTGTAGAGTTATTCTGCAAGAAGGAAAATATGATAATCAGTAAAAAAATTGCGTATTGTTTTTTTTTACATTTTTAGAAATTTCATTACCCAGGGATCCCCCCCCAAAAAAAATAAAAAGTAATGTTCGTATGTACATACGTCCGTACATTATGTACTTAGTATGTAAGTGTGTTGGCGTATTTGAAGATTAATAACTTTTGACTGCATAAACCGAGTTTTTACGGAGAGTCGTGTATATGGGACAATTTGTTGGTAAAATGTTAGATTAATATCTCCAAGGGATGGGATAGATAACTTATTGGTGTCAATTTTCTAAAAATTTGCAAACATAGCCCTTTTATTTTAACCTCAGTACATGCTTACATGCATATCTTATCATTAAAAAAAAGGGGTTTTTTAATGGTAAAAAAAATTTCCCCTTCCACAAAAATAGAAAAAAAGAGATTTTTTATTTATTGCATATTTTTAACCGTTTTTTTTTTTTTATATATAACTTCCTACGCTTAATAGTTGCAAAAGTGACCAAAAAAGTACTTTGAAACAATAAAGTGAATACTTTGAGCAATACTATGGGGGTGCTAGAGACGATCAAAGTTTAAAAATACCGACTTCTTGATTTTTTTTAGTTTTTTTTTCGTTTATTAAATTTATAATCATAATTCTATAATAAAAGTTGCATGGTCAATGCTAAACAGAATACGGACTAAGCATGGTAGTTGCGCCTATTTCCTGTATAAATGGGGTGAAACACCGACCCCTCTTTGTGAGTGTGGTGAAAATCAAACTGTTAGACACATCACAGAAGTTTGCCCTAGGACAGCTTATGAAGGGAATCCTGAAGATTTCCTGATGGCGACTCCAGAATCAGTAGCATATTTTAGTTTGTTAAATCTTTCTTTGTAATTTTGACTGTAACTGGTGTCGTGTTTTGGTGCCATACGTTAAATAAACTAAATCAATACAATAAAACATGACCACAAATTACCCCCACCCCAAAAAGAAATCTTTGATAACTTTTTACATATATTATTAAGTTTTCACTATATAAGAACAAATAACCAATGCCAGGAAAATATTACAATTTTTTTTATTTATTTGTATAAAATATTATAAAAAGTAGTTGAGCTGTTATAACATGATATAAATACAAATTATTAAATAAAGATTATTTCTATATACCTTTCATTAATTTCCTAACAAATTTTATTATCCCAAATATTAGTACATATTCTCGAAACGGAAATGGTATTTCTATTTTAATACTATCTTAAAAATTTATATTAAAATAAATAATGGACAAGAAAATCGTATGTGAAGTAATTTTAACCTAACTTATTAATTTTTACATCCGAAGGGTCCCGGGTTCGAATCCCTGTCACGCATGACATTTTCACTCGCTACTTGTCATTCATCTCATCCTCTGAAGCAATACATAACGGTGGTTCCGGAGGTTAAAAAAAAATTATTAATCAGATACATGAAATAAATTCTTCAGTTAGTGGAAAATTGTAACAAAAAAAGAGAAAAGAAATAAACGCGTCATTTATGAAATATGAAAAAATAAAAGTTAATAAAAGTGCTTTAGTAGTAAATACAAAAAAAATGTTCTTACAGCTCTCACTAGAATGTTAAAAAAACCCAAGAGAAACGTCATTCGGTTTATATGATTACTACATTTAATTTTTTTTTTGATAACTTTCTCTACACTTTTCTTTACAATCGATTTTCCATCCAGGCAACCTGAAAAAAAAGGCTTAAGGGCAGATATTAAAAAATATACAATAGAAGAGTACGTCATGATATCAATACGTTATCTTCAATGTGTTATGATATCGTTTATTTTTTCAAGTGTAAATTATATAAATATATTTTTTCAAGCGACAGTTACTGGCATATCAAAACAAACATTAGTGTAGAATACCCAATACAAGAGAGTTAGAATAATATTTTTGAATGAAATCAATATTACGGTAAAATCAATATTTTTTGATAAAATTCTTTGTTTATTACCGTCAAATGTAATTTTACTGTTTATGGCAAACAAACAAAAAACAGATAATGATTCATTTTATAAACAAAGTAATAATAAAAATTAAAATAACATAAAGCAAAATATACATATATACTTTTTAAACGAATTGTACTGAAATAATTAATTGATATTATAATTAACTGTATTACTTAATAATTACTGTAATTATTACTACGTAACTAACGTCTGAATTCCCTAATAACAAGACAATTGAGATAGCAATAATTCATAGGTAATTACCCCCCCAATCATTAAATATAAGTTATGTAAGATAATAGAGTTATGATTCAACAAAAGGACAAAATATGAGAAAACGGTCTTTTTAAATATGAAAAATATCAGTCGTTTCATCGTTGTAAATTTGCACCTTAATTTTTTTATATACGACTGTAATTATCTACAGCCTAATATATATCTAGAATATTTAATAATTTAATTTAATATTTAAATTGAGTAGATACCGTGGTTGATTGGATAAGTACCAATAGTAAGAAATACCACAGGTTTAATAACACAGACGCGTATCTGTGTCTGGATCATTAATTACTTAATGATAAAAAAAATGTTAAATTTGGCGAATAAAAAGAAACATAATTAACTAGCAATGATCAAATGTAATCGATTATAATTATAAATTATAATTAATTACCAATAGTTCATAATTATTTATATTTTCCGCCATTTTAAATTTATGGCAATATTAATTTAAATTTTCAATAAGGTTTGTTAACTTACTCTAATTAATATCTTACGTTGAAATTTAATAAACTACTAAACTATCAATTCTCACGAACATAAATGTGAAAAACCTACACAAAATCAAAATAAAGGATTAAGAAAAAAGTTAGTACGATTGTTTAAAATTATTGTCAGTGAAAAAGACATGAAATAATTAGGAAGTAATGTATGCTATATCTCTAAAAGATTTATTTTAAACTAAAGAAATGTAAAAAAAGAATAAATAAATGTTTTTTATACACATTTATATCATAGATATCAAAACGATCGTATACTTGCTTCGAGAATGAATAGATCTGCACTGAGATTATTTTTAACCAATAGGAGAATTATTAGATCACATTCTACGCTATAAATCATTAGATACTGCTGCTCAGTCCCCTGATAAACCAGGTTTCGGGAGGCTGAGCCGTAACAATTAAATGGCATTTATTTTTGCTGACAAAATTATAGTAAAAGTAACTCCTTAAGAATCATTATAAATTATTAGCTTTATTTGTAGGGAAGATTAATTTAACAATTTTTACACTATCAACAAAGGAATTTTTTTTAAAACTGAAATTAAAAATATATGCTTTCGGAAATACTCTCATTACAAATCAAGTAGTAATTCTTACGACCCGCTTATTTTTTTTAATTGTTGTAAAGCTCGTCGTTAAAATTTACTAAGAATTTCATGTATATTCAATGAGTATTTCTAAATTAACTGCCAATTATTTAAAGCAGTTTAAAGTTAATAAAGAGATTTTTTCATACAATTTTGAAAGAAAAACATGCTCTAACAAAGATATTCCTTGAAACAATAAAACAAAATTGCGTGAATCGTTTAGTTAAAATGCATCGTTGAAACTTTCACTTTTAAGAAACTTAATCCTTATTTTATTATAACTTTTTAATAACTTCTGGAAGATGTTTTAAAACATGTGCGGGGACGCACACAAATCTACGTAATGTTTAACAAATATTTATTTATGAAAATCATATTAACTATTTTCAAAAAATAAAACCAGTAATTATATGTACCAAGCAAAAATATTATCTACTTCTGTACCAAATCAAAAGTGAAAAGTTTGCGTGAACCAGTTTAATTCTGTTAAATACTCCGCTGGTAGAGATTTATCTTTTATAATTTTGTTTGCATAATTTCTTTAATTAATAAGTTTTTCTTTTATATTGTTTTTTTCTTTAGTTTTAAATTCTCTTTCGGGATTATGTTTACTTTTACCATTTTTAAGCAATTTGTAAAATAAACATTTAAAAAAAAGGCAATCAAAAATACAGCCTTATTTTCATTATTATTAAAGAATCTCAGCAACTGCAAAAATAAATGGTAAATATAAAGTGAATATAAATACAGAAACAGAACTTAATATTTAAAAAAAATAATAACAATGTAAAAGAAAAAGTTATTAATTTATAGACTTTCTTCTCACAGAATTAAAAACGAAAAGTTTTTGCCAAAGAAATATTTAAGAGGATGTGATTGGTTTACACTACATTTCACTTTTGATTGGGACTGTCTACAGTAATAATAATATATATTTATTTAGTATTACTTAATAAACATACAGAAAAATCCTCATTTTGTAGGTTTCTTAATTATTATTACTTTTTATTAATTTTTCATTTTTTAGTATATTAAAATTTGGTTTTTTATTATATTTCTTTAAATACTAATAACTACTTAAAAATAACTGATAATAACTGCTTAACAATTAAAATGGACATCTTTATTTAGACATCTATTTTTTTTAAAGGATATTGAAAGTTAAGATAACAAATTATTTGTCAATTTACTCCAAAAATGAAAAATTCGAAAATATTGGTATTTTTACAAGGTTTTTTTTCTTATACGAATAATTTTGAGAAAGAAAGTAATTTAATCCAAAGCTTAACTTTTAATGGTAGATATAAATTCGATTTTTTTTTCGTTTAACCTCCGGGTCAAGCAATTCTTTCCGCAGAAGATAAGATGAGTGTTTTGTAGTGTGTGTGAAAAATTCCATGCCTGACCGGGATTCGAACCCAGGGCCTCCGGGTGAAAGGCCGAGACGCTACCACTCGCGCCACAGAGGCCGGCAGATATAAATTCTACTGGACTACTTTAGTGGGCAAAATTAGCTATCTAAATAATCCTTAATTTTTAAATTTAGTAATCACAGGATGCGATATTTATTTTGATATAAAACTCCTAAGTTTCTGTAAAACAAAAAAAAAAAAATGGTTTGAAATCTGTAACCATTTATTTAGTTTCATTTGTACAGAAAAAAAAAATATTGATCATTTTCATGTACTAAGATTTTTAATGAAAAATCTTCTGGCGAAAAAAATATTTATATATTGAAATTTAGAGATGGTAAAACAGAATTTTAAATATACAATATAATAGCAAATTTTAAGGAATAGACGCTTTATTACGCAATATTAATCTCTACAATATGACAAGCTATATGAACAGCCTTTCAGATGAGTTGCAGAAACAGGGATATTGTTCTACGGAAATGATAATTGATAGTTATTAAACCAAAGAAACAAAATTTTCTCATTAGAATAATATTCCAGAAGCTCTTATAGTCTTTCTCAAATCTATGTTTCATAATAGCAAAACCAAATGTTAAACAGAAACGCGTACACGGTGATACCCAAATTACGTATAAATCTGTTAACAAATAATACGGTCATAAATATATAAAATGACATTAGTGAGACTTCGATTATATGAATTTAGAGTATTTGATGGAATCTCCTATCACAACATAAAACACTGTATAAATTCTTCAAATAATAAACAAATACTTGGAGTTGAAGTAGCATATAAACACGGCCAACTGGTTATTTAATATTAATAAAAAATCGGATTTAGAATGTAAACAGAGCTATATCTGAATATGAAAATAGAGCTGGGTAAGAAAGAAGATTAACAAAATTAATATAGATGATGATATGGGATTCTGAAATTCCAAGCTTTGAGCGTATTCTAAAACTACAGATATAAGTCATAAAATCTTTTTTACCGAATTTTTGAAGAAAAGTACGGTATTACTTTTGGCTGCACGGTAGGCGCGCGCGAGCGCGCGCGCATACACACACACACAATCACACAATATTACAACGCTATGTATAAATTTGTGGCACGAAAATATCCATTACTACTATCTAGTAGTATTTTCATTAATATATAATAAATTCATTAAAATTTGGAAATGCTGCAGCAATATATCTGAACTTGTGCATGTAAAAATTTGATGAAGTTTGGTTTAGTCGTTGTTGAGTTACGCTCAATTTAGTGTCGTCAACAGTAGACAATATAACTTCAATTCGAGATATTTTTTGGTTGTACGGTGAGATTGGGGATGAAAATGAATTTTATGGTACGTTTTTAGGTATGAGGACTAAGAAAATACCATTCAGATATAAACTATTGTGGCTAGAAAATTTCTAGAACTACTACATCAATTCATTTAAATTTAGATATGCTGTGGTAGTAGATCTAAGGTTAAGCTTGTAAGAATTCTATGAAGATTTGTTGAGTCGTTCTTCAGTTACGCTCAATTAAACGTCAACAGACAACATAACCTCAATTTCAGATTCTGTTAACTTTGTATTTGTGTATTTTTCATATGTACATATGGTGTATTCCTCATTCGCACAAAATAAGATGACGAAAAGTCGGCCTTCTTGCGCAGAATTGGGCAAGAATTTTTTTAAAGTTAAAATCCATTATTTTTAAGAATTCATTTATTTTCATTTAAAGAATACTTTCTTTGTTTCATCGTACAGTATTGACTGAAATTTTTCCGGCAGTTCATTATTTTATATTAACAACTTTCAAAATATTTTTGAACACAATACAATGAAAATTAAATTAATAATTACGAAAAAAATTCTAAAACTAAAATTTTGAGTTTTTCTAAAACCTTTTATAAAAATTACAATTTTTGCATTTTATCTTAAAACACATTTTATTTTCAGAAAAATGCATATAAATAAATGACTGCATCAAATCTCTACGTTAATGTATGAATACATTTTCAATACCATATTTACTGATTTTTTGTCTTTTGTTTAATTCTGTAAGAAATTCAGTTAATTAATAATTAAAAAAAAAAAATCTATTCATATATTTTTACAACAAATATACACTTATTGTATCTGTAACAATATTTTTTTACAAATACTTGCAAGAGAAGGGTAAATTTAAAATAAAATTTGAACATTTTTAATGTATGTTATTTACCTCAGATTGCTGAAATATTATGAAAAAAATTTCAATTTCAATTCAAGTTTTGATCTAATCTCTTTTAACACCATTAAACTTTTTTAATTTGATTTTAATTTTTTACTTAATTTGTTCGGTTGAAGATAGGTCACTTATTTTTACCACAAAATATGATTCATAAATATCAATTGTAATGCAAGAAAAATATAAAGTCAAAATCGTTACATCATTTTACTTTCTATGCATAGGAAAAACATAAATAAATATAAATAAAAAGATTTCTCTAATAATTTGTTTTAAAAAGTTAATATATTAAAGTTAAATTTGAAAGGATTGTTATATAATTTTTCCTTATAATTTCTTTTAATTTTAAAGTAGAAAAATATAATTAGGTTTTATTTACTGAGTAAGCTTAAAACCCAAAATATTAACTAAAAATTAAAATTTTCTTCAATAAAAAAAAAAATTATAAAATTTTTACGTTTGACAACTAATTTTTTTAGTGAAACCTTTCAATTAGATTTTTCTTTATTAAAACGTATAGCTTAACACTAAAGAGAAGGAGTTGTTCACTAACTACCTCAAATGAATATAAAAATAATTTTATTAATTAAATTTAACAGAAGTAATAACTAGTAAAAGTTACGTTTTACATCAATCATTTAGGAAGAATGAATTATAAATCAACTATTTTAATAATTACGTATTAAATATTAGGTGACTGAAAAGTCATTTGGTCCGGATCCTGCAAATATTGATATTATCAAGTACATTATTATTACTGAAAGGGGAGACCACCACCGTAAGGGCAGATCCAGCCGTACTTTAACTATCCTAAGTTAGAAAGGTTTTATACTAACTACTTTACCCTACGGCAACAATGATAGTCGTCTTTTTCTTACAATATGCAGAATAGTTATAAATAAATCCTGCGGCACGTATTAGAAACCCAAAATGAGAGGAAGAACGTGAATAAAACAAATAAGGGAATCAACGGAATTTCCAGACGGTAACAACTATAGCATTAGAAACATAAATTTGATCAGTATTATCCCACAATCATATCACATACTGCTCTTTTCTATTAATATAATCCGGGTAAACGTGACCGTGAGAATTTTCAAGTAATGAAATATACTTATGAGACGCGACTGGTAGCGTCTCGGCCTTTCATCCGGAGGTCCCGGGTTCGAATCCCGGTCAAGCATGACATTTTTACACGCTAAAAAAATATTCATCCTCTGAAGCAATATCTTACGGTGGTCCAGGAAGTAAAAAAAAAAGTAATGAAATATTAGTTAAAATATAAGAAAACTAGTAAAACCCAAATATTCTATGAAATCCTACCAAATTTTGAATGTTTCTCTGTTACTGAAAACTATTTCCAAACGGATGGATTTTATATTTATTCCCACGGAATAATCGAAAAATACAGTAAACTTTTTGCCTCATGTAAGTGAATATATTTAATTCTATAAATGGAAAAATGGTCTTATCTAAAGAACCTTAGCTTTTTCTTTTACTACGATTAACCTAACCGTCACATCAACAAATATCTAAGTATCTAATAACAACAGGATTATCTTAAAAACAGAGAAATATATTAAGTAAATATGTTCACAAAAATTTTACAAAAAAGAAAACCGGTAACACGGCCTGCTGCTGAGCTATTTTTTTTTTTGAGGTTACCCTTTTTTGTGTTTTTTTTTTAAATGCTTTGAGATCTCAGGAAATTCCTTAGTTTCGAAAAGAGTCTTAGGACGATCACTTGAAAAATACCGTAACTTTCAGGAAGAAAGGCGGTGATATTATCCCTTCTCCAAGGAAATCGGCATTTTAGCAACTCTATTCTTGAACTATCAAAATATATCACTTTTGTTATCAAATTACTTTAATTTGTACGCTTTTATTTTATTTTCAAAGAAACAGTGATTCAAAACAGTAATAAAAAAATTGTCATAAAAATTAGTTATTTTTGTATTTTTCCCTCGAATTGTTGTTTTTCCTTATTGAGCATATAGCAGTAATTTTTATAAACAGATCTATTTTTTTCATTTTATATATATATATATATATAGCTAGCCAGAGGGTTCTGCCCCTTCGATACCGCTGATTAAATTAAACTCACACGAAAAGTAATGATAAATAAAAATTATAGCTTGTTCAATTTATAAAAAATATCAGTGAATTGTAATTTCTTCATAGCAACAGTTTGGTCAGTACAAGATCTCCGAAACTTTGAGTGATCTAAGAAAGTGGGTTACAAAACAGTCGGTCTCCATTTTAAAAATATTAGTTATAACTGTCTACCTGTCCTTCGCACAGTTAAAAATGTATTTTACCCGGTTCTTAGCGTTACCCAAAAAATACCACTAGGAGGTGACCGTACTTCGTTTCTCATTTTTTTAAATAATTTTTATTACTTTTATGTTTTTTGGTCAAGAAAACCGAAAGCAGCTGCAGCCAGTCGCGTCGCACATAAGAGTAACAGTAGCTGTGTTGGTTGAGCCGCTACGCCGTACACCGTCACACCCCTTAAAAATTCAAAATTCAACTAAATCCGAAAATGGATTTTGATATTATCTGAAAAGTATTTGCAAATTTCAATCTAGTAAATATGTCGTTTAATACAGTCGGAAACGGGGAAAATTTGCAACACTATTGACATTTTTTTACTCTTCTTCACCCCTTTCAAGGCCGAATTTCGAAAAATCTAGAAATTGTTTTTTTGTAAATCTATATTAATATTAAACTCAACAAAAATCAAGTACATATATTCATTTGTTACAGAAAAAAAAAATAGCGGGATTTCAAAAAAATTCAAAACCCATTTTACCCACATACACCGTAAGAAAAACACGCGTACACATTTTCATCAATTTAACACACACGCGCGCGTGCGCGCATGTATTGTATGTATTTCTTCATATCGCCGACATATTGATCGGAAAGCTATATATATCGTCTTAGTTTTTCTCCTCATATTATTTAGCGTTATCAAACCAGCCAATGATTGAAGACGAAAAAAAATTGTGTAATTTAAACAATTCCTATATCTAATTTTGTGATTTAATCTCATGAAAAAAATATGACAACTTATTTTGCCCATTGAAATCTCTGATTTACAGAACTTTCCTGGCAATATTTAATTCATAAAAAGACAGCATAAAAATGGTTTTAAATTATTGGTTTAAATATTTAGTTCGTAAACTTAAAAAAATAATAACTATTTTTTTCATCTTTTGTTTCTATTTTACCTCATTTCTACGAATGACAACCTCGCAATTACAACTAAAAACAAAAAAAAAAAGAATGCAATAATAGGCGTATTTATCATTTTTAATCACGTTACAATTCAGTTGTGGAATCACTTAACAGAATGCGCTGACCTCATATATCCAAGTGTATTTCTTATCAAAATTCAAATTCAATTTATATTCCTTTCAAAACATGGAAGATGCTTTTTCCTCTTGTGATTTTTTTTTAATGGTCAGGAGATTTCTGAGGTGCGATTCTTAACGATTGCAATTTTTTGCGCCTACAAAGAAATTAACTGTCACTTTACACTCCTTCTTTGGAAGGGATGATTAAACTGTTTAGTAATTATAGCCGGTTTGTTTTTCTTTTATAAAACGTAATTTTGCTTTGTTCTGGCCAAAGTGTTACAAGTTGATGTTTTTTTTTTCCTGAAACTTCATGATATTAGGGAAATAAAACGTAATTTCTTTAACTAATTACAAAAATTATTCCAAATCGGTGTAATCAGTATATTTTTAAAATTCTGATTAGAAAATAAACGTAAGTAATGTGCATCGCAAATCTATATTGTATTCAAGAAGCTGAGAATAATAATATCGGTTATTAAAAAAAAAAAAAAAAAAAAAAAAAAAAAAAAAAAAAAAACATTTATAATCATCAGAAATGCTAAAGAAGTCTACTGGGCAATAAAAAATTTTAATTTATGCTTAAACCAACGGACATAAATAAATTTTTCAAGATAAAAGAAGCGGAATCATTTTACAAATATAAATAATAATAAAAAATATATATACTAAATTTTTTTTAATAAATAAAACATGTAATTAGTTTTTTTACCATTTTAATTAACTTTGTTATTAGAAAATTTTATTTCATGAACTATCTTTCGTTTTAATAGAATGTTGAATAAAGCGTGGAAAAATTTATGTTTGTTGTTTTTTCTGGTCTTCTCTACAATATAAAACCAAAATATTTACATACTAACTTTAAAAGTACAAATGAAAATGAACAAAAAAGTTTAAGAATTTTTTTTTATCTTATCTACAGTTTCCTTAGACTACTAAATACACCTCCAAAGTTTAAATTATCTTCCGTTGCAGACTTTTTATTTCTTAGTTTCCAGCATTTTAAACTTTTTTCTTAGTTCAGTTTGTTTTACTGTAATATTTATTGTCTCACCCTAATTTTATAATACATGAGTTGTACCTAATTTTTATACGTAAGTTGATTATCCACTATAAAGTATTACACAAACTCATGCTCGCACGCAAACGCACACGCACGCGCACACACACACACACACACACACACACACACACACACACACTTTACTGTTATGTATGAACAGATTTAATTAATAATAATTGTAATTAAAAAAAACCCCAACATTCATAATTGGTAATAAAACAATAATAATAAAACAAAATAAGTTATTTTACTTTAAAAAATACGCAAATGAACACTTATAAAGAGCAGTAACTATAAATATTTACATCGGACAAACAGGAGATACATTCTACTGTAGATTCAAATAACTCTTTATATACACAAGATTACAAAAAAAAGTAAAATCAACCTTTAATAACCACTTAATTTAAATATTAAAAGCATTCCCGCAATGTATTGCAATTTCATCAGAGCAAGATTTTGGTCAATACAGAACCTGAAACTTTGAGTGATTTAAGATAATGGTTTACAAAATAGTCGGTTTCCATCTTAAAAATATTAGTTTTAACTGATTACGTACGGATAAAATTAAAATGTATTTTGCCCGGTTCTTAGCGTTACCCGACAAACGCCACTAGGAGGAGACCGTTTTTCGTTTCTCACGTTTTTATCTTTTATTTTTTAATTACTTTTATTTTATGTATTTTAGTTAAGTAAAAAAGGAAGATGCAGCCAATCGCGTCGCACATACAGAAAATAGTACCTTCGTTGGTTGAACCGTCACGCCTTACACCATCGCACCCCTTAAAAATTATAAATTCAAGAAAACTTGAAAATGTTTTTAGATATTTATTTAAAGAGTATTTATTTGAAAGGCCTATTCTAATGAATATCTTATATAGTATAGTCGGAAATGAGGCAAATTTTTAATCATTGTTAATTTTTTTTTTTGCATTTCTCACTCCCATTAAAGACCGAATTTCAAAAAATATACAATTAGGTTTTTCGATATTTACATGAAAATTAAACAAACCAAAAATCAAGTTGATATCTTCATTTTTCACCGAAAAATTAAAAAAAAAATATAGCCGTGTTTAAAAAAAATTCAAAATCAATTCTAACCTTTTAAACTCGGAATTTCGAAAAATTAAGAAATTATTTTTTAGATATTCATATGAAGATTACACATACCAAAAATCAAGTTGGTATCTTCATCTGTTGCCAAGAAATTAAAAAATTAGTAAATTTCATTGTTACTGTATTTTAACCTTTCACACTCGGAATTTCAAAAATTCTTCTTAGTTAGCACTTAGACCGTAAGAAGAACATGATATACATTTTCATCAATTTATCTCCAGTAATTTCTGCAGGGCGTTAATGAATCAGTTAGTCAGTCAGGACAAGCTACAATGAACGTTAGTAATGAAAAAAAAAAAAATTAATTATAAAGTGTAGATTTTCCTTTTTATACCTCGCCAATCGGGCAAATGGATAACAATGGATATGAATAACACTCATATCGTATGTGCGAACGAGCTTTCTTTTCGTTTTGATTATTTTCACAATTGTTCATTTTGAAACACTACTTTTAATTTACTAATAAACACACGTTATTATCGTTTACATTTATATTTATTGGAAATATCATTTATAAATATAAATACCAGTGAAGTAAAATCAATTTCAAAAAAATAAATAATCTTCTTCAGCATATAACAAATTCCTGATTTGATGAAATCATTAATTTTTAAGAAAGTATTAAAAATTGCATTCATTTTTTGTTGATGCTTAATTATTTTTAGTGACTGAAACTTTTTTATTAAATATCAATGGAATTCATATCAGAGTATAACGTAATTTTAGCCACTGAAGTAATTTTTTTTTTTAAATTAAACCTAACGAAAATTTAATCAATTTTTTATTATGTAAATTGCATTGTATTAATTGTAAACTGATATATCTTATATTACAAATTTGTTTAAAGATATATTAGAAAAAAAACTAGGATTATTTTTTTACATTCCTATAATTTCAGTAATGAATAAAGATATATTAAAACAGCTTGCAGATTTTTTCATGTAGAATTGCTGATTCTACTTTAATACTGTTGAACTCTACTCTCTAGAAAGAATATAAAACTACTTACTAGTAATAGTACTAGTATTAGTAGAAGTAGAAGCATTGTAGATTAAATGTTTTTTTACATAGTAAGAAAAATAAAATGTTGTAGTAGTGGAGATTTGCCGGTTCAAGTACAAACTTTAATGAACTGTGAACTATGAGTCTCTATCACTGTGTGAGCTGGGTTGAACTGAAAGATTCGAATCAATCGAATGAATAATACAAATGAGTACAAAAATAACAGGATTAAATTTACACTAAATAAAATTTTACATTACATAAAGAAGAAGAGGGTTTTTTTTTTGTTGGGTACAAACAAAAACACTACATGATATATCGCAACCAAAATTTTACCCACGTTTCTTGGCATAACTAGAAGGTTTTTAGACATAGTCCTAAAAATTTTAATTTTCTCTTAAAAAGGGAATTACTTGAATCGTTGTAAACTTTTTTTAAAATAAACCTATTCTTAAAAGAAGAGTTATTTTTATGTGTTTATCAGTAGCCAAAAAATTTTCTGAAATCCTTCTTTTTCTAAATACTAATTTACTGTAAAATATTTTAATTGTTTAAAAGAGCCTACTGAAATTTAATTAAAAATAAATAAAAAATAATTCATAAATCTTATATTGTTGATGCAGTACCTTAGTAACGTGTATTTTGTTTAAAAATTCAGTCTGCGATGGAGCGTGTTTCTGTGAGGTAGGGCAGGGCGGGAGGGCCCTACCGTAAAACAAAATAAAAAAAGAATAATTCACAGAGAATTTTTAAGCTTTATTGAATCTAAATATTAATAAAACCACAGAAAATTACTTTATTGAAAAGATGGTTATGAACCATCTAATTTCTTTACAGTAACATAAATTTCAATTGTACAAAATAAAAAATACATAAGTATACATCGGTTACAATAGTTTAAGCTCTTGGTAGTTTTTAAAATTAATAATAAAGTTAAATATTTATATCTGTTAAATATTTAAATAATGGTAAATGTTATAATTTTTCTATGCTTCTAAAGGAGAAAGGAACGGGCCAATTTCCACAGCTCTTGATCGCAGACATTTTGTTTATTGCTGCTTATTTTTTATATAAAACACGTTGCTAATAATAGGTAGAGGTCAGAATTTATATCATTTGGTCACAGTACTTATAGAAGATAGCAATTTAATAAAAGAAAAAGTGAAAAAAATTGAGAATTGTAGTAATATAATATACGAAATGTTCCAATTAATCCTTTCATAAAAAGCTGTTCATTAAACATCAATTTTTTCATTTCAGTTGACACTTAGTCTTTTATTTGGTGTTTTTGTTTCATAAAATATTAGTTCTGTATATTACAAAAACATTTGATAAATGTTGAACTTAATGTAATGATCGTTTGAATATTGTCGATTTTATTTACGTCTTTTACTTGTCTTTTACCACATTTATTTCTATTCTCTTCTATTTCCTGTTACGGTTTTGAGTTCATGATGTCACCTATTTCCTTTTCAACCGTAGATTATTTTTCCCATTCTCTCTTCTTTATACCTTCTACCGCTGTTTGATATATCCAAGTTATTTGGCTTTCCTATTCTAAATTACTATCATTAACTTCTATTCTCATTGACTCTATTACCACTTTATTTTTTACCCTGTCTATTCGCTTAATTTTTTTTCTAATTTCTTACAAGAAATTTGTTTACTATCTTTACTCTCTATTTCTATTTTCTTTTTACTCTCTATACAATACCTCTACTCTCGTGTTTTATATTTCTTAATTGTTCGTTTCACGTTCGTATAGAATTACATAGGTACTTGACAAGCCGCTTCTTTAAATGTATCTTGCTACATAATATTTAATTTGAAGAAGGATATATCAAGTTCATTTTCTAAAATGATTTTTTTAAATTATATTCATATTTCAAGTAAGAAAAAAAAACTGTAGGTAATCTAACATAAACTTGAACCACTTTGGAGAGATAATCATTTTTAAAACAAATAAATATTCCATGCCAAAATTGGTAGAAAATTTGAGACGTAAACTTTTCCATTGCCTACTTCACTAAGACAAACGAACTACTACACTAACTAAACTTACTACTACCAAACTAGTAAACTTACTAAAATAAACACGACATTCAGCCCTCAAACAACACCTTCAGTTCATTTTCCTCACGACTGATCGTATAATTATTATTCTCAGAAAAAGCTACTCTGAATAGCAACACTTATATAAAAAGCTTTGCATTCTCCGCAAATATAACAAAGATAATTATCATCGAAAATTTAAGCTAATGAATTATTGTATTTCTTACTGAAATAATTCATTATAATTATACTTTCCTGTGTTAATCAAGGCATTTCGAATACTGTAAATTTTTAAAAGTGGTAACGTAGATAAATTCTCGTCAAAAAATGCAATCATAATAACATCGGAGAATGAAAAACCGGGCAAATTCCAGGAGTGATACAGGGCTGTGGAAGCCTTGACCCTACTAAAGGCTTGAAGGCCTTGCATTTTGAAAATACAGATGAAAAAATTTGAAATATTTTACCAATACTGTATTGTCAAAATAACTAGTTGCAAGTTACAACTTTGTAATTAACATGAATATATCTTTTATTTTTAATAGGTAAATGAAAAGAGGCTGAGGTCACTTGCTCTGATGCATTTTCATAACGAATTGCAAATTGATATAGATCGCGTTATCGATCGGTACGCTAAGATGCGTAATCATCGAGATGAATTTATTTTGTTAATAAATTACTGTATTATTGTATGAATACAATTTGTATATTGAAATGAATTAAATAAAAATCAACATACAGTAATTTAAATCTTCATCTTATTATTTTATATCCTATCGTATATTATATAATTTTGAGAGTTTGCATGGCGGTTTTGATTAAATTTGTTGGGACTATACAGTACGAGCTTAAAGTTGATTTAGCTTCTGGAGTCTCTGTGAGGGTCACGCCGAATAACTTACAGCTTAATTTTTATAAATTGAAAAAAACTTAAGTATTTTTTGGTTTTTGAAAACCAAAAGGGACGAAACCGTACCGTTTTTCCTCTTGTACTGTAATACTAATGATTGGTTAAATGATTTTTCGTATATAAAAATAATTCAAAATAAAGTATGTATTCAATAAAATTTAATGAAATATTATATAACCAACCCAATTAGAAGGGAGCACGAAAATGTGACCCTTTGCCCCCTCCCAAATTCAGTTTCTGGATCCGCCTCTGGAAAACACATATCTTATACTGTTACACACACGTATATTGGAAATATTGAACATCATACAATTATTTGAAAAAAATTCCTCACAAAATAATACCGTAATTTTTACACTTACTTTACAACCTATTGGAAAATGCGCTAATGTTATCAATTCGTTTCAGAAATAGCCATTCAGGTGAGTATTACTTCCAAGTTTCTGTTCACAGAACTTCACTGTTTCATCCTTTAGTTTCAGATAGACAAACTACAATTCACGTCCTAAACGCATATTTACTTAAGATTCTCAATTAATTATTTTAAAGAGCATTACTTGTCTCTATACTGTTTCTTGTCGAAATTGAAATTTTCTAGCAAAAACATTAAATGTATTTTATTTTGATTTATTTTTTTTATTTTATTCTTTCTTTAATATTTTTTGTTTTATTATACTTTCTCGTTTGATCCAAATAAAAAGAAAATTTAGGCGCTTTCCGAATATTTTTATCTGTTTGTATAAGTTACAAATTACTCAATGCTCTAGTAACGATTTTCAGCAACCCACAAAGCTTGAAATGTCTTCAAAAATGTAATAATTATTATAAATAATTTTTTTTAAAAATACTTACCGATTTTTTTTGTTTTCATTGCATCTGTAGAATTAAAATATGGTTATTTAAATAACAGTACAAAATTGGTAATACAATATTGCGTTTTGAAAACACTGGTATTACAGCACACAACACTGGTAATAATTTAAACACACAGGAACTATTATAGAATTGTTAACTAAATATTACATCTTAGTTTTTACTCTTGCTGAAGAAATTATATAGAATTTTACTAGGATGTACGTAATAACCCTTATTTCATATATTTGGTGGTTGAGTTTCAATTAACCACACGTCTCAGAGTGATGATCGACCTGAGTCTGTTAAAGACTACATGTTAACGGTACAGTTATACATACTCGTAAACTGCAGCTATGTCAGGCCGGTAGCAATCACTGCATGTGCCTGTACACAAACACACCCATATGTGTAAAGGGATATATAGGTATATAATAAAGGGAATAATTTTTTTCCGTGTTTTTTTTTTAAATTGAGAAATAAATATGGACACTTTTTTTTTATTAAAAAAAAAGAAAGATAGTAAAGAATTGATAAAAGAAAGACAGAAAATAATAGAATTTGATTTAGTGTTAAATAATATTTTTGCAACGGTTTTTTTTTTTAGTTGAAACAGGTACTTTCTCTTATTCATCACTGTTTCATGAAAATTAATAGAATACACGTATTCTTCGTAAAAAGTTGTGTACTTTTTTGAATACTCTCTCTTTTTTTTTCATTTCGTTTCCTTCGTGTTGAGATTAAACTAAATAAAATAAAAAATATGAGCATTTCTGTTTTATTTGTATAAAAAATAAAAACTTACATGATGAAAATGTTCATACAATATTTATTTTAAAATGAAATTCGCACAATTTTCTTTGAAAATATTTTTTTAAACGAAAATTTGTGTAATTTTTATAAACAGATAAAATATGTAATGAAAAACAGAATGACAATAATATGCTTATTTTAAATAAGTAAAATAATCTAATATTTTAAATAAGTATAATAATAATTTCAAATAAGATTATACAATAATGTATTATACATAATGTTTTAAATTAACTAAATATTAAATTTTTTTTTTTTTTTAAATCTGATATAGATTAGTAATGCTTTTACAAAATGCAGCTTAATCTAATTCATGCAAACTCTAACCTATGCAAAAATTAATTAGAAGAGATTTTCGCTTAAAAAATTATATGTATTAACCGTAATACTTATCCAGAAACGTTATAAAAACATAAATACAACTAAAAAAACAAATATGTTTGTTTAAACACCGTAAATATTTTTAATTCAACTGTTATTATGAAAATAGTATTTAAATGAAAATTAGAACAAATAAATTATTGAGCTTATTTTGTAATAATACACATAATTTGTACAAAAATAGATTTGTTAAGAAATTTAATACAATTATCTTCTATAACTGAATATATATCACGGCTTCGGTCTCTGCTGCTGGTTAAAATACCATTAACTACCGTTATTAACTTGTTAAAGTCGACGGTCTAGTACATTGTGTTCGAATTTACAAGCAATGATAATCCTCTTACCTTAGGGAAACCTGCTCAACACGACTGACCACAATGCATCTCGTATTCATGCGTGCTTTGATTAAATTGGTAATAAACGTACCAATATCGGTTGAGAGCACAAACAAATTTTTTGGTCAAATTTATCTAACTTATAGTTTTAGTATCTAATAAATAGATTCCTTTTTAAGACTAATAAATCTTATTAAAGAAATTGCTAGTTCTGTAATTTATGATTATTTGTAATTTATATTAAACGAATTAAAATAATTTAATGTTTTTTGTGATATTATTATGTAATGAAATTTACTCCGATGGATGCTAGTGTGTAAAGAGCGGCCATTTTGATTATATTTATTAACGATTATTTTTTACACAATTATTTTTGGTCACATAAAGACAATTAAAATTATTTTACTGGTACAGTTTCCATTTCAAATACATGATGAACTAATTCTTCAAATTTTTAACAGTTTTTTGTGCCACAAGAATCATAATTATTGTAGTATGTGAAATTTAATAAAATAAGAGTACAAACTTTTTCCTAAACTCGGCAAGGATCAGCAAGGATCTATTGCATGCATATCCAATAGATGTTTGATAATGTTTTTTTTTTTTTTTTTTTTTTTTTTTTAATTAACAAAATATACTAAATCCAAAAATTTGTACAAGTGCATGATTTAAAGTACTAAAATATAACAGAAAATCCTTTAGGCACTGATTAGTTAAGTGAGCAATTGAATCTTTATCGTAATTAATGAGGTAAAACATGATTCATATACATAGTAATCGAGTACAGTAATTAGTGAATATTTGGCGTTTACTAATATTAATCAGATACGAGTATATTGATTTACGAGTGATAAAAATTGGCGGTACTGTGATTTTTTTAGAAAAATATGTATTCGGATTACCCCAAACCATTCATAATTCCTTTGACAAAATATCTGCATATTGGAATCAGCCCAAATTCGTGATTTCTGATTGGTTAGACATACAGAATTTTGTGATTGGTGAAAATAATTCGGTATTGTGATTGGTCGGATAAGGAATGGTCCATCGGTTAGCGTAAAAAATCAGTATGGCGATTCGTCACAAGAATTCCATCGATGGTTAGTTACAACAATTAAATAAACTCTAACGGTTTAGAATCTTCTATTGTGCAACTCACTAGAAGGAATGCGAATAGGATCGGTTAAAACTTACACCATTTTGGTTAAACAGAATTAAAATTAAACAGTAGTTATATCTTATTCTAATTGCTAACATTAATGAGTTAATAAATAATCCCAACCGTGCGCTACAGCCTCTTCACAATGACGCCGCGAAATATTGTACAAGCTTCATAATTAATTGAACAAAGACATTTATGATTATTAATTTAATGTTAAGAAAATAAATTTATTTATTTTTATCTCGTACGAGTAGC
The DNA here is from genome assembly GCF_047948215.1 of Lycorma delicatula. Taxonomy (NCBI): domain Eukaryota; kingdom Metazoa; phylum Arthropoda; class Insecta; order Hemiptera; family Fulgoridae; genus Lycorma; species Lycorma delicatula. The sequence goes on from NC_134460.1 coordinate 136,342,298, forward strand.
CATACTTTTACTTGGGTAGGGCGCCATGGAAAAATGTTAATTGTAAAAGGACGCCGCGTCTCGGAAAAGTTTGGGAACCACTGCGTTAATATATTTGAAAAAATCTCAACACTTCTGAAAAATGATTTCTTGAAGATTTTTTTTTAAGTAGCCGTGATTAATATCATAATTTAATGTATATTCATAGGTATTAATTATAGGCAACCGGAAAAAAAATTAAGGGTGTATTACCAGTATCGTAAAACTGAATTTACCATTTATAAAAATAAAAAAATTATATTTTTTCTCTTTTTATAATTTAAACGTTCTCTGTTATTCTTTTTATAAAATAAATAAAATTTAAACATAATTTTTTATGCATAATTCTTTTGTTAACCTTTTATCTTGCATTAAACAAAAAAAAATATTTAAAACATATTTTTTATTTGTAAACACCGACAAACGATGTAGTAATTGTTAAAAATTTTATTACATGACTGTTTATCAGACAAGATATGTTAATTAAAATGGCATTATGTTTGTAAATGTGATTTTTTTTTACTTTTTTTGTTCTTTTGCATATTTTCCGGTTTAAATGGTTATTTTTTAAGCTGCAAGAAATAGAAGTTGCTAATGTAATCAAATTATTTCAGTTATAATTTAACGCCATTTTTATGCACATTTACTCACATATATTTCAAATGTGTTGATCAAAAAAAACACGCTGTAACTGTTACTCTCTTGTAGAGATTGTTATATCTCTGGTTGCTCATAAATTACGTCAATTCATGCTGATCTACAGAAATAGTTAATGGGTTCTTTGTATTGTTCATAAGCTGTTATTCATAAAATGTAAATCGTAAATAATAAGAAATAATCTCGTTAATTTATCTTCAACATAGCTACGCTTTTCAGGTAACACAACTGTTTGTTACAATCCTCCCTTTCACCCATCCAAAACTAATGAAATATGGAAAATAAAGAAAGAAGTTTTGTTATTCCAGCCTGTTTTTCAGTGGTATTTTGCCTGTACATAATAAAGGGAACGCCGAATATAATCCAGAAAGATTGTTATTTTACATTTTTGACGTGACTGATTTGTCCAAATTTGAATTTACTTTGCTGGAATAATAATTAACATGTAGAATTTACGAGTAAATGCGACTAAACACTCGCTAAAGAAATTAAAACATTTTTCTAAGTTAATTTTTCGTAATATTTTTGTTACAATGAAAAGAAGTGATAGTTTTGTTTCAAGTTTTTTTTTTTATTTTTTGAGAGAAGCCAAACCACCTAAAAAGTAAACAATTTTAAATATCTCACTAAAATGCAATTGATTATGGATAATCTCTATCCGGACTTATTTTTGTAGGGGTAATAAAATCTTTTACTAATAGAAGATGCTTCATCATTTTTTTTATCATGAAAATATCTCAAAGAAGGATTAATAACTGTACTGGTTATTCTATTAAACCTTAGTAATTCTGTGAATAGCAAACAAATTTTTTTGCTGAATTCCTTTATTTACTTACAATCAGCTTCTACAATGAAACTATAAGTCGCATGACTGATCATCATGTGAAAGAGGACCACCTAACAATAATTCTTAAGTATTACAAAAATAATAGTATAACATGAATAATTTGATAGTGCCTTTGAATGTCCAACCAACATGAACCTTCAAACAACAAAATAAATAACATCTTTAAATAGAAGAGTAAACAAAACAGCCAAGAGACAATAAACGTGAGCCCCAACCCCAAGCCCCAAACCGGATCATCATCGTCAATAAGATCAAGTACATGGAGCCTCCTAACGTCTTCTCTGTTGTCTAGCAGATTCAAAGCCAGATGCTTATATATGCTTAATATGCTTATCCAACCTGGACACATACCTTGAAACTAGACACCCAACTTCCTCTCGAACGTATGGAAGCCTACGTAATCGTGTATTTCAGCATTCCTCGCGAACCACGGCGCGTGGCTTATGTTCCGTAGAAATTTGTATTGAAACCGTTGAATGACCTCCACGTTACTGTTACTGGCCTTTCTCAAGAGTTCAATTCCGTACGCCCATATTGGTTTCAAGAAAGCCTTGTAAAGCAGAACCTTGTTGGACAAAGAAATTTGTGATCTCTTACTCAAAACCCAGTACATCTTCTTCAGCTTAATTTCAAGCAATTTCCTCTTCTCCTTAACATGATCCCTCCACGTCAAACGGCGATCAAGGTAAAAGCCCAGGTACCGTACCGTACTGACTTGAGGTATCCTGACACCGTTTAACCGAACCGCAGGACAATCTTCCTTCCTCATCGTGAACGTCACATGGCTGGACTTCCCCCCAGTTCAACCTTTATCCACAATGTACGCAACGAAACGCTAATGGCATCCATTGCAGAGGTAATATTCGGGCTATCGTCAACCGCCAGGATCGCCGTGTCATCCGCGTACGACACAACCGTCGCATTGGCTAGAGTAGGCAAGTCAGAAGTGTAAATCAGATATAGAACCGGCCCCAGAACTGAGCCCTGCGGAATCTCTGAGTTGTTATCGAAAAGCGCTGACATCTCTTGATTGTAATTAACGCACGAGAAGCGACCATGTAGATAGCTGCGTGGAATTAAAAGGTACGGTTGTGGTAAGCACAATTTAAATTTGAAAAGAAGACCTGGTATCCAAGCTTTGTCAAATGCTAGCAGACAATTTTAAAATGAAAAGAATAATTGAATACAGATCTACACCGAAACTAAAGTAATAAAATTCCTTTACTTTAATTTAAGTACGAAACGAAACTTTTTAATGTAATTGATTATGGGGAAAAAACCAGTGTAAAGCATTGTCAGAAATAATCTTACAGTATTATCAATATTGTAAATACTCTGCTCAGGGAATGGTATCAGAGTTTAACTGACGATGTGGTATTCTCCTATATCCCCAGATTTTATTTTTAGTGAACTAAGAGAATCGTAATGCTGTTCAGTAAGAGGACAGGTTAAATAAACATTTTTCACTTAAAATATAATAAGATGTGAATAGTAATTTATCTTACGTCGCTAAGAGACGAGATACTCGTCAGTGTTCGTGTAAGTCAATGTTCAGTCAGAAGGAGAGGGCTGCTCCATGTTCAGTATCTTAGCACCGTAGTTTGACAGAGAGTTAGTTCCCCCTCCTTCACAATCTACTGCTAAGATAACAGCTGATAAATTGACTGTGAAGATTTTATGAATACTTATTACAATATGGCATTCCATTAATTAGTTAGGAACCATACTACAAAATTTCATAAATCTTTTTCTTTTTTTTTTTTAAATTAAATTCTTTCTTTAATGCATTAATGAAAATATTGTTTTTATATTCGTTCAAATTACACAGATTAAATGTATCTGAATTTGATTTTATATATTCACTAATACTTGCGAATTCACTAACACAATTATTTTTTTATTCTATTAAAGTAGACAAACAATATCAATCGGGCGGCACAATACCTTATTACTTATAGTTAGCAAACTACAACGAAAATTATTCCGGTTAATAATGCTAGATAATAGCATATTATCTAGCATTATTAACATATTATCTTGACGAATATTTGGTCACAAAAGATGCTGTATTATAAAGTTTAAATTTAAAAAAAAATTGAAAAATAATTAAAAAGGTGTATATATATATATATATATATATATATATATATGTGTGTGTGTGTGTGTGTGTGTGTGTGTGTGTGTGTTTGTTTGTGTGTGTGTGAAATAAAATTTAATTAGCATTCAAAAATGACACTTTCAACATAGGAATTGTCCCATGAGGCAAATGTCATTTGTTGATGCATTTTCATGTGTGGCTTGTCTTTCTATAACTCACAGGTAATTACCAAGAATATTCCATTCTTATGAATAACTACCACTTTATGGTAGTGTTTAATAGGAAAATTTAGTGGTTAATTTGCTTTCCGTTGCCTTCTTTAGGCGAAGTATGCTGTTGCATATTAGCACGCTAAGCCTACCGAAATATACCTGATTGTAAACCGTCATCCTTTATCACATTTATAGCATGGCTATCTTTAATCTCAAAGAAAGCAACTATTATTAGTGCTTCTTGTATTTGAGCAGCATGTAACTCAACAATCACAAATTTAGAAGAGTGTGAGACAGAAATTATAAAAGACAAATTAACGCACCTTTTTGTTTCCAAGGAACAACCCTGTTCTACAAATGTCTCTAATGATTGGAACATAATTTTTATAATAGAAAAATTACGAATTAAGTTATACATAACTGCAGCCATCTTTTCAGAAGTATATTTTTAACTTTTTACGTAGGATTATACACAAATAAAATTATAAAGTTATGTGTAAAATTAAAATGAAGCTGCCAGATTTATAATGTGGTTAGTTTTAGAACGTCCTAAGTGTTGCTTTGAAATAGAACCCAAAATATTGAAATTAAACAGAAAAGAGAGTTTTGATTGATTGTATTATATTAACGGAAATCTCTGAACTCTTGCAGCTTCTTTAAATCAAGGCCTGTAAGCTGCTACATCCATATTTGTGCAGGAAAAGAATCTGCAGCTTGTTTCATCTCTGGGCTACTACTTCAGGATGTGTTCTAAATCAGATAAAAATAATGGTGGTAGGGAGACAGCATCGAGAACCTCTTAGGGTTAATACATAAAAAAGTATTGCCTTGCCTCGAAATGTATATTTCTAACATGAGAAGGCAAACTGCTACCGTCTGCGCAAACTGCCACCACAACTGCAGAAAGTAACACTAGATTACTCACAATCAAAACTGTAGCTGTTAAACTGCTAACTTATTTATGTACTAAATTGTTATTTAATAAGAATAAAATTGACGACAAACTATTGAAATTTAAATTCCAGCCTAACGAATCCCTAAATTTAATATTATCATACCAACCATTCATTTTAAAGAAAAATCATGAGAAAATTGCATACTTGTGATTTTTAAATATGAAATGCATATAATAAGAAGAACGTATGTCAAAAACTCCTTGTAAAAGAATTCGAACCCGGAACGTTTTATCCACCAGCTAATGATGCTACAAGCAGAAATAACCAAATAATAAATAATACAAGAGTTAACTTTAATGTAGTAATTAATATTATATTTCAATAAATATAATATATTTTAATTAAAAAATTTACTTTCCCATTTACAGTTCAGATTGCATTTACAATATGATAAAATTCTTTATTCACTGAGGTAACTGAGCTGATTTGAACAAGGAATGTAAAAGATTATTATGAACAGGAAAAATGCATTATTTCCAACTACGGTTTTCTGATGTAGGAAAAATTAGATAAAGAAAAAACAGTGCAGAAAAATAATTTAAAGAGGTTTTTACAAAGCGTACTTAAAGCTCCCTGGGATCTAACAATATTTATTTTATTTTATTCTACATTTTTTAAATTAGCTTCCTCGAACCTTTTTTGCCAAAATACTTTGTATATCAAATTTATATCAGGTTATACTTATCTATCATTATGCTATAACAATGTAATACTAATCAATAATGACGACAAAAAAAAAATTAAATGTAACTTCATCGATGTGGACGACAAAATTCTTTGTTATAAAGGTCTTTCACCTACATTATTTGATAAAACTTACAATAAGACAACTAAAGCAACTTTATCAACAAAATACCAAAAGATTAATCGAAATTATTCTGTAAAGAATAAAAATTAAACATATAAAATAATATATTAATCAAATCTCAACTGTAATCAGTTATTTTTATTAAAAAAAATTAAATATTAAAAAAAGAAATAAGGTATGTTTCACAAAGTTAATAATTTTGATAATATTTAACCTCGTTTAGGTTAAATTTTGTCCATAAAAAAATCTCAATTTAAGACCTCCATGGTTGTCAATCGTTAATAAGTAATTTATTACAAGTAACTGTTAACACTTTTAATGAAAATAAAAAAAATTATTTAATATGAATAAAAAGAACGCATAATATGATTTCTGATGACGGGACTCTCAAAAATTAAAAACGTTAGCAGTAACTTTGCAAAACAAAACAAGATTCATTTAAGAATCTTCATATTAATTATAAACCAGTATATATACGGCATACTATGAAAGATTTGGTTCATTAATCATGAAAATCAGTTCAGCAACTTTACAGTGTCGCTAAAATCCACTCAACTTACATCACATATGTCTAACACAGTGTAACTAGTGTAACTCAACACAACTGATACTGCGGACCAATAAGAATTTTAAGCTTGTATTGTAGACCACATAAAAAATTACATACCAACTTGAAGAAGATGCAGTTATTTTTTTTATTAATTCGCGGACTAATTACCTAAAAAGTTCAGAAGGTACTGTAAAATCATAGTTGTACGATAAGCAAGTGTTCGGTATTCTCAGTTGTGTACATTATTATTGCCATTAAAGAAATGAGTAATAATGCATTTAATGGTTGTAAAACTATGTAATAAATATAAAGAAGTTCAAGAACTTCTAAAATTTTTCCGCGTACCATCGGTTGGGAAACAGTGGTCTAACATATATTTCTAATTCCTCAGTCGATTTAAAATATTACTTCATTCAAACGAGATTTCACTTCAAATAATAACTTGTATGCGAATATATCGCATATAGTATGCGAATATATTAAATAAAACAATTTTTTTTTTTTAATAAATTAACAATAAATATAATCCACCTTTCCAGCATGTTGATATGTACTCTAAATATTTCGGCTTACTTGGAAGCCAACATCAGGAATTAAAATTAATAAAGTCAAAAGATTAAAAAATCACAGTTAAATTTAAAAAATTTAAAAACAGTCATGATTGTCCTGGTCCTACTAGTATACTATGTAAACTCTATACTCCTTTCTTTTTCATGTTTAGCCTCCGGGAATTACCGTTCAGGTATTACTTCAGAGAATGAATGAGGGTGATATGTATGAGTGTAAGTGAAGTGTAGTCTTGTACAGTCTCAGTTCGACCATTACTGAGATGTGTGGTTAATTGAAACCCAACCACCAAAGAACACCGGTATCCTCGATCTAGTATTCAAATCCGTATATAACTGCCTTTACTATATAAATGTCCTAGTAACTGCCTTCACTAGGACTTGAAAGCTGGAACTCTCGACTTCCAAATTAGCTGATTTGGGAAGACGCGTTCACCACTAGACCAACCCGGTGGGTTAAACTCTATACTCCTACTATACTCTATTATACTATTATACTATACTACTATTATACAACAAATAGCGAAGATGCGCACGCGAGTTATGGAGAAGGTCAGGAAGAACACTGCGTAGAAAGAATGGCAGACCCTTGAGGAATGGCAGACCCGGTGGAATACGTTGACTAAAGGGCGGTGGACACACCGGTTAATTATGGAACTTAGATCGTGGGTCGGAAAGGAATTTGGGGAGCTGAATTTTTGGCTTTCCCAATTTCTGATCGGTCACGGTGGATTGGTCACGAGACTGGTAATGTTCGAGTGCAGGAGATGGGAAACTGACCGCCGAGGTTGTGTTGAGGCGGTAAGCATGCTCAACGCTGATTAAGTGGTGCAGAAGATGCTTCAATGAGAACGGGAGTACGGCATAATGACAGGATTCGTAACAAATACGACAGGGATAAAGAGAGGGAAGCGAGGGGGTGACGCATAGCCCCCTGTGGAGCTGTTGTTCATCGGTTTTGCGCTGGTGAACAGTAGGTATGAGGCACGGGAACTCCATAGTTCCCAAGCACTAAAAGACTGCAGTCCCGACGGGGATGCCCCCTGCTACGGTTTCTCCTCTAGAGGCGAAGGCTTGAAAACCGAGTCCAGGCTTCTGGAGTAGGGGAACATCCCAACTCACGTATAGGAAGACACCCGCCTTGTGACGATTCCGGTTGCCACACTACCCCCACTTTCAAAGCCGAGATAGGCTTTAACGGAGGTCGTCTTTTGACCCTCTAACTGATTATACCTCACATTAATTAGCCAGTCCTCGTTGGGATGCCACCGATGCCTCGGTAGACATTTACATCAGTGAATTTTGACTCGGACTTCACTGTAGGCTTTTGTCGGACATCTTGATTGTCCTACTTCGTTGCCCTCTGAACTAGCTAACCGAGTTCGCGGAAGCACGAACCCCACGCCTCGTTCTGCATTAAGTAAGGTACAAGTGAGTAAGTTCCTCATAAATTCGAGTCGGTTAGCAATTACAAACATACCACAAGAAAATGTTGTTCGCATCAATGAAATTCATACCTAGTTTCCTAAGTAAACTAAAACTTGAGTGGGGAAACGGGAACGACATAGTCAGACCTATTAACTCCGCTCCAGAAGTTAGAAGCCGAGCAAAAAATAAAAAAGACAAGATCCTACCGGCGAGCCGATCTGTCCTGCCGGTAGACGTGGAGGCTCGTTAAGAGTACTGGACACTCTCCCGGGCTGGGTTATACTTAACTGTGGGTCCGGCCCGTGGGTGAAGAGGGAAAAGATTAAAAAAAAATAGTGGTAATGGTCTGATATTCAATTATTAGTTTAATCTTTAATGTATGTTTAACTGCAAATTTTAAATATTAGTTATTTGTAAACAATTTTCTGTAACTTTAAGTCGCTAATGAATAATTTTTAATGAGATTATAAGTAAAAGAATGGAAAAAAAGAAACAAATAAAACTGAAAGTAGAAATAATATAAATTAATTTCTGATATTCTAAGTTGACAGCAAAAGGTTAATTAGAGTTACAATTTGTATCACTTAAAGCGATACTACACAAAACTTGCCAACACATAGATTAAAGGATTTTATTCATTTGTTTTGTTTTCCTTTTGTATACACGCATATAATCAGATAGTTATTACAGATGATTGTTTAACTATTATTATCATATAATTCATCTAATTGTAGGTTTTTAACCTTTTTCTTTTTTTTAATTTTTAAGGATTCTCAAACGTTTTTCTTTAATTCGTTTCAACAACCGTTTAGAGTGGTTGTTTGTATTTAGTATTTACTTTTTCAGAATATAGATGTTTTTTCATAAATTTGTCTATTTTTTCGGTAATATTTCCTAAACTTCTTTTCTTTTTTATAAATGTTTTTTTTAAATAGAAATTTATTACCATTAAAATTAGTAATAATTATAAATAATAAACTTTGCGTAAATTAAATTCAATTTTTTATGGCAGTAGAAATATTGATAGCATAGCAAAAATCGGAAACGGTACCATCCATAAAATACACATAGGCCTACAGCAGTCCGCACATAGTACTAAATTATATGATGACTGAAATGGCCGCTTATTTATAATCTCCTTTAATCCCTGAGGTAGACTGGTAGTACATAGAAGTGAAGTATTACGGTTAAAGCAGATCTATCCCTACGGACGGTCCAAAATTCTGTACCGAAACCAAAATATAAATTAGGTTTATACACGAGAGGATTCATCTGAACTCTTAAAAATTTTCAACTAGTATTTACTTAATAAAACTGTTCCATTTCTTTATTTTTCCTTTTTTTACGATTAAAGGTTATTTGAAACTATTTCATACTATTATTACCGTATGCTGTATGTGTGACGATAAACATATTTATCGTAATTTTGCTTATAAAAATAAATTAAAAATGCTTAAAATCATGAAAATTTAAATATTTTTAATTATATTCATATTTAAATAAATTTTATTCTCTATTAATTTTTTTTTCTCGACCGGAACATATATTAAGCTCTAAACTCCTCAATTATTCTAGGTAAGAAAAAGGTTATAAACTTCATGAAAGTTTGTGACAAGTAAATGGGTTAAGTTTTTCAGAGTGAGATAATATAAAGTAAAATTACAACTTTTATTTTCCCTTCTTTTAAAATAGAAAAATCGTATTATTATCGATCAAAAATCACCTTCATTTGATGTTTTATATTTCTATATTTTTTTGAAGTCGCTAAGACTAAAAATTAAAAAGTAATTCGGCTTCAAAATTTTATTTATATATATTAATATATATTAAACCCAAATTAGAAAAATCAGTTAGTGTGAATCATTTTGCTTAAATGAAATATATTTAAATAAAGATTGGATCAAATAAATATTTTATTCAAATGAGATATAAATGTATTAAAGAAATGGAAATTATTAATTTTAATTACCGTGTTAGAGTTTAGTTTTGAACAAGGAAAGATTTTTGAAAAAAACAAAAAAGGAAAAGTTTTTTTACTAGAACTGTTATTAGAAAATTGTACAAAAACATAGTACTTGTAAAAAATTTACGATTTCTAATCCGAATAAAATATTATGAGTTATTGTAAGATTCATGTAAGAACAGACAGGTACCGTATTCATGATTCTATGAAGAATAAAGTTTAATAATGCAGGGAGATGTACAAGTAAATCGGTGTAATATGCATAACCTTCTTTTTTCTAATAAATGAAGTATTCTTATTAAAAGTAATAGACGATTTTTTTTTTTTTTTAATAGAATAGTAATCCAATGGCAAGCAATATAAACCATTAAAACATTTTAATTATTATTTTTACAAAATCTACAAAGAAGATAATGTGCCTATTTTTGAATAGAACAATTGATTTCTTGACAAAATGAAATTAAAAATTGTAAAAAATTAAGTTATATCTCGATTATTGGATATATATTACACCAAAGAAAAATATAAAAATTATACATAAAGAAGAATAAACACTCGAACCAAAATTTAAAAATAATATATAAAAATCTGATGTGGACACCACATAACTTTCTTGTATGCCTATTAAATTACATATACACATTTTTATTTAAAATGAAAAGTACATAAAATTTTATTTCATGAACTACTTCTGATATTTTATCATTTTTTTTTGGGGGGGGGGGCATGCATTCTCTGCAGCCGAGTAACTTTGTCGTCATCTGTAATAAGTTAAACCACGGTTACTTTGCATAGCTTCATGTGCAATCGTTTACGTAATACGCGCCAAATTAGTGGAATCCCAGTCAAATGTGACGAACGTCAAATTGATTTCTTCGGATTACGTTCAAAGCTTTCTCCGAGTAGTTTCACAGCAGCTTCAGGAACGCGTGGGCGTCCTACCGTAATTTCTACGAAAATAACGTCAAACTGCAGTTACTGATTGCAAATCGTGAAACCAAAACATATAAAGAGGACTTTCCGCAGCAGTTAATGTATCCATTTTTAACAACACTGGTGGCCGAATCCGGTACTAATAAACTACGTGAATCAAAATGTGATGTGTTTTTCTATGAAATGAAACCGCAACTCAATCTGTAAGTAATCTAACAAAAGTTTTATTTGCTTTTTGAATCACCGTAAAGTTTTTTACCAAAAAATAAAATTAAAGATTTTCATTTATCTTAATAAATTAAAAATTAATAGTTTAGTATAATAATAATGCATATTGCAAGTATAAATTTCTAAACCGTACTTAAACAAGATCATGAATCTATATTATAGCGAAAAAACTAATGTAACCTACTTGTACAAAGATATTCAAAAATGAATTTTAAAACATTTTAAATAAATTTTTCCGTGATCATTTATTTGTAAGTAGGCTTGCACAAACATGCTTGTACAAAACGTATACAGTACACAATTTTTATTATGTGTTATTAATTAATTAAATACTCATCTCTCTCAATATTATAAAAAAGAATAAGTTACCTCATATTTCAAGAAAAAAAAGAAACGCAATTTATTACATTATTATTTTTTTATTATTATCATTAATAAGCCATTACATTATATTATGAAAGAGTAATATGTATGTATAAAATTATTAGTTACGTATTTACCTCCTTTTTTTAATTTAGCAGAACCGAGCTTGATATCAATATTGGAATTATCACTACAAATATATTATTAATTGCTACTGAATTAAAACAGTATGTATGTATACAGACTGTAAAAAATATAAAATAAAGAATTGGAAATATATTTATAGTAAACCAACTAACAGATTTATTGATTGGAAAGGTTAACTATCTGGAATATAGAACCATAAAAAGCGAGGTTTTACTTGAAACGAATTCATTAAGCGTGATATATGCCTACACAAAAAAAAGGAATTCTCAGTGTACAGGTGGATAATTTTATGTTTAATCAATTTCATGAATAAATTATCAAAAAGCAAGTTTAGAAAACCATTTTTTCTATACCACAATGAAAATGAAAACGTAATAAATTCTCTTGTAATTAAAAACACAAAAAAATAGTCTAATGAATCACACAAAGAATAACTAATCAAGCATAGAAAGAGTAAAACAAATCAAAGAACCAAGAAGAGTAATTGGCGAAACGGAATGAACAATTTTGACGATGCACAAACCGTAGGATAGTAAATTCACCTCAAATCTCGGAGAAGTTACGGATCAAATACATGCAGTAGCTTTAGGCGCCTTACGTCCTCGCTGTTATCCAGGAGGTTAACCGCGAGCCAGTTCACATGTTCAGTCTCCTTTTGTGTCTTGCCCGAATCGCCGTATATTCTCCTCTCGAACGGTTGGCAATCCCAGATAATTTTGTATTTCAGTGTTTCTTCACAAACCACTGCGCTTCTGCTATATTCTCAATAAATCTACGTTTAATTTATTTGATATTGAATGAAAGTATAAAATTATAAGAGAAAACAAAAATAGAAAAATAAATGTAAAAAAATATTTGAAAATGTAAAATCTGAAAAATATTTAAAAATTGTATTATAATTTGTTTAAAAAAATATGGAAAAAACATCAAATCAAATTTTTATAAAATAAACCGCCTAAAAAGTTATAAGGTTATAAGTTACGTGTTAACACTTCTATTTTTGGGATCAAATATGATCTCATCTTGCAATTTCTGAGTATTTCTTATTGTAGCAATTAAAAGAGTTAAAAGCTCTAAAAAATTACAATCAATAGAAGCTTGTAAAATTAAACATTATGTAATTAATAACGTTTTTTTAAGTACACGTTTTTAATGGGAGTGTTTCTCAAGATTAATGATCAAACCCATTCAACTTACAATTTCCTAACTTTTCTGTTAACAATTTAATAAATGAATTTTAAGCAAATTATAAGAATTTAGATTGTCATCAAATGTTTTTAAGTTAAAGTATTAAATTTAATCTTCAATTAAAATACAAATATTTTAAAATAAATTAATTTTAATATGATTTTGGTCCATACTAACTTTTAAACAATATTATTAAAATTTCTTATCGCTAGATATTTCTTCTTCAAAATAATTTATTTAAAGCGTAAGAAAATGTTTTAAATCACATAAAGAACCTCTTTACGTATAAAAGAAAACTTGATTGTGTAAAGAAAAAAAGAGGCAACAAAATCGTTTACACAGGTCTCTTTTCTCTAGAATGTTTATATATTATAATTTTAACTGCCGTAAGTTACATTTTACGTTTTAATATTTTAGTAGGCAATGGATTTCTTTTCAATTATTTTTTTTTTTACGAAAGAAATTATTCAACGAAGATTATTATTATCAACGGAAATTACCTATCAGGTTGCATTTCGTTTGGTTTGTATTGAATATCCACGTACTATAGACCACTGAAACAAAGGAATATCGATGCTAACTTTAGAACTATTATCTACAATGTTATCAAAGTTAAATGGATATAAATTTACATTTCTATAAAATATCTGTGAAAGAGAGAGAGAGAGAGAATAAACTCTTACTGTTGCTTTTCCCTTTTAATCCAGCATGAATTTTACTTTTCTAATTAATCCTATCTGAATTACACATGTCCACCTTTCTTTATGTCCAAACCTAAATTTAATCACCATAAGCTTAAGTTCATAAATTTAACTTGCTAGCATAAGATGTGCACCATAAGTTTTGAGTTGGAGCGTAAGGGAAATATGTTTCTTTCCAAAGTTGACAAGTAAAAGGATCGCTTACTTAACATACCCCTAAATGAAAATTTTATAATCAACTTTTAATTTTTTTTAAATTTTATTTAATATAATGAATAATAGTAGCTTAATTACTTTAAGTTGTTTCATACCAAAATGTATGATGCGATAAAGTTTTTTTTTTTTAATAAAATTACTCTGTTACAAACGAATTCTTTAACAATTTCGTTATTTTAAAGTATTATGTTTGTGATGTATTAAAGTTTAAGGTAACAGATTTTAACGAAATTTGGTATTTTTATTTCATAAATTTGGTAGTCAAACTTAGTCCATAACGAAAAGAATGATATAATCCTTCTGTTAACGTTAACAAGTTCGCAGTTTTTTCATTCCCGATCAACAAACATTTAATGTGAAATTTCTTCATATTAAAACTAAATAATAAAAAATCAACCGCTTCAGTATTATAATTATACTGTAAAAATAATAATAATAATAATAATAATAATGAAGAGAAAACAACTAAACGCAAGGTATAGGGAACTACATTGGCTGGTACGGAGAAACTCAGGCCTCATGTTATCTAACATGATATTAATTTACAAGGCTATCCTGCGACCAATCTGGACGTACGGTATGGAGTACTAATAACATAGAAATTATACAACGCTTCCAAAACAAAGTAATAATATAAATGCTGAACCACCATGGTTCATGCGGAATGATGAAATTCACGATTATCTAGAGTTTCCGTCGGTTCATGAGGTTGCACGGCAACGCAATGTTAAATACCATTAGAGACTTGAAAATCACGTCAACCACATTGCAATTAATCTATTCGATAACAGCAGGGACGTCCGACGGTTGAAACGTCTCCATGTACTCGACTTAGAGACTGCTGCATGACAGTCTGGAATTTGACAGCCAAATGTAGTAGTACTGTTTTTATTTCTATTTGTTTTTATTTTTATTCATTATTATTAATGTTTGGTTTCTGTCGACTATGCCGTGTTGAGATAATTACTTTTAAGATTTAAGACTGAACTTGAAATTCCATATTGGATTTTAAGATTACTTGTAAATATTTTTGTTTATTACTTATTTTGGGAGTTCCTTAGGAATCCCCTTGTCACATGCTTTTTTTCAAGAGACTTACTTATGGCTCCACTTGGGGAGCCGATTGTAATTATACTAGTTGTTGAACAAAAAAAAAAAAAAAATTATTCATTTAGCTATATACTCGTTTAAGTAAACAAAACCGATCGATTCCATGGGAACACTACAATGAATAATATCCGTAACATTGAAGTGAAATAGAAATGAATATTTCAAGAGATCGGTCAGCCACGAATCAACGTGAATACTTTCAAAAATGAAGCCTGTCTACCAAAGATTAATATCTTTACAAATAACATATTTTTTATTAAAGTTTAATGAGGATAAAAATAGAAATATAAATACACAATTTGTGCGCGTGGTATGTGTATGTGTGTGAAAGCATGAGCCTTATGCAGTTGATGTATAATTAATAAAAAATTACTTCCTTCTCTCTTATATTAAAACAGGGAAACTTACAGCAACGTTTCATAAATTTTATCTTGCATGCGTTTAGTCACTACATTTGAAAATTTTAGGGTCCTCACCTAATTACAAAAATATGTGATCTGTGAAAAAAGAATCCGACCTATGAAAGCCGTATTATGTAGGTTTCAAATAAGTGCTAAAAAAACGCACAAAATTTCTTGTTATACGCGATATGCGTGTAAATATATCAATGTACTTTAGAAAATAAAATGGCAATTAAAATAACATCGTAAAATATTATGGAAAAATATATGGTAGGCTAGAGGGAAACTACGGAAACAAACTATCCTTATATTTTTTCAAATCAAACCAGTTACTTATTAAAAAAAATTGTGCCGTAAATGAACAATAATGTTTACTTTAGTCCTAAATTAAAAGTATTAATCTGTCATTTTGTATCTAATTAAAATATCAAATGCACACCGTTATCTCTTTTCACGATTTAAATAAATACGTATTTATTACGCAAGAATATCGAACATATTTTATGTTTTTACTTATAATCGTAGTAAAATATTTATAAAATTATATACATCCTTAGAGAAAAAATGGATTAGTACAATTTAAAAAAAAAAACTTCCGTATTGAGAACCTCAATACGCGTGTGTGTGTGTGTGCGCGCGCGCGCGAGAGCCAGTGAGAGAGAGAGAGAGAGAGAGTGAGAGAGAGAGACCAAACAGGACTTAATTCATTATTTTTGTGAGTTGTAATTATTTTTACACTTTTAGGTCAAACGTTGTTTAAGCTAACCTTTTTTTTTGTTTTTGTTTAATCTCCAGGTCAATCGTTAGGTATTGCTTCAGAGGATGAGATGAGTGATTGTAGCGTGTGTGTGGAAATACCATGCCTGACCGGGATTCGAACCCGGGACCTCCAGACGAAAGGCCGAGACTCTACCACTCGCGCCACGGAGGCCGGCCCACCTAAGCTAACCTAACTCTTTAACGTAATGTTTAAGTTAACCTAATTTTTTTTTCGCGCTTTAATATTTTTACGGAGTTTGTATTATATTTTATATTTTCAATAACTTAATAAATTAAAATAAAATAAAATATTGAAAAAAGTATAACTTGGCTTTAATATTTATAAATATTAATATCCAGCAAAATAAAAAATATTAAATTTTAATATATATATATATACATATGCACCTTTAAAATAAAACATATTTTTAAACATACTTTATGTTACGGCCGTATTAAGAACGCTTGTAATAAGTTTAAAATTCCAAATGACCTTTGAATTCATTTGATTTAGAAGTGAAATTAAAAGCATTTTATCATTCAATATAAATGCATATTAAATTACTTCATAATAGTATTATCGGTCAATTTAATTTTTATTTTTATTTTTAGGAGGTTATGTTTCAGTTATTCTAAAAACGTTTTTCGTTTCATTGACGTATTTTACATTATTATTACGATTAGATTTTATAATGTCAATTTTTATGCTAAATAAAATGTGTACATGACCCTCTGACCACTTACCTTAGAAGCAAGGTGTCTCCCATTTTATCTCTCTGATCCATCCTAAAAACTCATCAGTTTAGTTAACAATCCACAAATTTGTTTAATATGTTTTAACAAACTTGGATGAAGTGTAAAATATTGTTTTAAGGCTAAAAATCAAAGAGACGGTATTAGTTACGCGCATTGTTGTGAATTTATTCCTTATCTTTCCGCATGACCTGGACAGAAAGCCTTTTGTGTTTTACAGTTTGCTAAATGTAAATCTGTAGTTACAATTCAACGAGCATTCAATAGAAAATTTAATTGTGATTCTTTAATTGAGATTGACAAAACATTCGTTGATGTCATGAATCGTTGAGACAACCCGATGGATGTGTAAAATGAAAAGTACGGGTCAACCGATGATGTCTAAAGAGAATGCTTAACGTGATAGAGAGTTTTTCCTGCGTGTTATAAAAAACCTTTTAGGAAGGCCTGCCGAGAACTAGCAATGGGCGATGATAACAGTGTGGAATGTTTTTTTACGAAACTCATTTATTCAACCATACCGTTACAACTGACACAGGATTTAAAGCCTACCCACTACGCTGTTTGTGCCGATTTCGCAATCGAAGTGTTGCATCATAAAAATGACGTCTTTCTTAGACGTATTCTATTTAGTGATTAGTCAAATTTCATCTTAGTGGAAAAGTTACCACACATAATGTCCATATATGGGGGTCCGTATATGTTATATTGCAATTATGCGTAGTGGACCATTAATTTATATTTTGGTTAATGGTATTCTGTTTTTATTTTCAGAAAAAATATCAAGCAGATCGGTTTTTACAAGCTGATGTTGATAAAAGCGAAAAAAGAAGACATTATGGTGTTATGGATTTATTGAGAACACCAAATTTACGAAGAAAGACTCTTATAATTACATTTATTTGGTAAGAATTGTTAAACTATTGTTATATAAATAAGCTAGAAAATCAATATAACTAGAGAAAAACATTTTTATTTTATTTTTTCTTTGAAAGTATTTATATATAAATCAATAATAGATCTATTCACCATGTAAATTTATAAACAGGTGATATTAAGAACCAATTTCACAAAATTGTTGGCCTAAATTTATTTTTTCAAACTTTCGATTATTAACGTTTAAAGTAGGTAGAATTCTTCACTCAACTCTACTTAGCATTGAATGAGGTATTACGTTTATTCGCAATTAATCTAAGACACGAAACATAAGCAGATTTATAAAATTTGACGAAATATAACAAAATATTTTACAAATGGAAAAATTTAATAAATTCCTTAAAATTTTAATTACATTTTAAGTTGTTAATATGTCAATTTAATTTATGGATGTTTATTTATTAAATATTTATTTAGTTCTAATAGTACAGGAAAAATGTTTCACTCGAATATCTACGCATTTGAATTTAAAACATTACTGATTAAAGCATGGTGTATAGTATAATCGATATGAAAATAAATTCAGAAAACATGTCAACTTACAAAAAAACATTTACACACTTTTATTTATTTAATGTTTATATCATGTAATACACGATTGTTTTGTTTTATATTTTTTTCGTTTTTTAAGATCACGAAGTAAATTGAGAAGATTTAAAAGTAGACTTATAAAATCAATACTATTCTATTATAAACGTAAATGAAATTCATATAATCTCTTCCTATAATTAAAATTAAAGTTACCTCTGTACAAATTTATAAAAGTAAAAAGTTTGTATTAAGTACAAAAGCGAATTTTTTTTCTTTTTTTTTCCTCTCATCTCTCATGAGCCGGACCGACTTGCTGGTATAACGCCGCTCAAGGGAGTGTCTTTAGACTCTAATGGGCCTCATCGCCTACAGGCTGCACGTCTGGCATGGCAGTTCGGCCCACCGGTTCAGCTCTTTTTGAGAGGTCCTTATTTTAGTTGCCCAATTCTGACACCACGCCATACCTGGTTAGCCGTGACGTGGTGTCTGGTCTTTTCACTGATCATCCTTTTCCAGTGTTCCTATCTAAGAGCCCCCGGAGTCCCCAGCGGCTCATTGGAACCGACACATCTCGGCATGTCGGCCCTCCTTGCTGGGGCTGTCCTTCCTACCCTAGTCTATACTAATATCCTTGACTTCTCTCATCAACATATTTCTGTGCCAGAATCTGCCTAACATATCCTGCTACTGTGTTCCAGTTCATAAATTACTGTGTTCACTGCTAGTCATAAATTGCACTATATTATCAGGTGTTAATCCGTTGATGTTCTGGTTAAATCTCAAACCTTCCACCTGTCACACATGAAAAAAGTGTGTTCCACATGGTCAAGTTGGTCACAATACATACAGGTTGCTTCATCCCTTCTGCTTATTTTATTTAAATAATAATTAAATACTCCGTGTCCGCTGAAAAATTGTGTCAAGTAATGGTCCATTTCACCGCATCCTCTTCTAACCCACTGTCCAATCTCGGGGATGAGCCGCCTTGTCCATCGACCCACACCATCATTATTCCATTTTCCTTGCCACAAAGTATAGATTTCCTCTTTGGCCTCTTGTTCTGTTTTTCCTTTAGACCACGCAACCCTGTATTTCACGGTAAGATCGATCGGTGGCACCCCTGCAAGCACACAAAGTGCCTGGTAGGACACCGTTCTATAAGCGGCTACCACACCAAGTAGTATCCTCCTGTGTATTCTGACAAGTTTCTCCTTGTTACGTCCAATGTCTATCGCCTGATGCCAGACAGTTGCCGCGTACATAAGTGAAGATAGTATTGTTGATGCTAACAGTCTGCGCTTGGATGCCCTGGGGGCATTCTGTGCCGGCATTATGATGTTAATACTCCTCGCCATATCTTCAGCACTCTTACAGATGTAGTTTATGTGTTCCGTGTATTTACCGTTTCTCTGAAGGGTGACACCCAAATACTTCAAACTGTGGACCTCCTCAATAACATTACCGTTAATAGATACTACAATGGGGTCTAGATCCCTTCTGCCTAGTATGGCAACACACCGACATTTTTCGTATGACAAACTCAGACCCCTAGAGTCCATCCAGTCATGAACAATGCGAGTGGCCGCATTCGCTCTTTCTTGTACTTGATCAATCGTTCCGTCCTCCACAAGGACGGCAATATCATCCGCATAAGCCAGCAATTCCACTCCGTCAGGGAACCTTTTGAGCAGGAGGTCGTCTATGACTAACAGCCATAACAATGGCCCCAGGACTGATCCCTGAGGCACCCCACATTGCATCTCGAAATATATCCTTCCCTCCTGGGAATCGATGCAACATTTCCTATCTAACAGATAATCTTCAATTTGCCTCCGTATGTAGGGGCTCAGCCCCTTTGAGGTCATCGCCCTATTTATATACTAAAGCGATTTGAAAAGACTGTTTCAAACGCAAATAATTTTTTCCAGAAATTTTTGCCTTCATGTTGAAAACCAGAAACAAAGATAAGCCTACCGGGCTGGTCTAGTGGTTAACTAGTCGTAGCAAATAAGTTGTTTTAACAGCTGACTTTCGAGGTCTGAGGTTCAAATCTTAATAAAGTTTGGTTGACTTTAAACGGATTTGAAAACTAAACACGGGATACCGGTGTACTTTTAGTATTTCTTTTTTTAGGAGGAGGAAAACGCTCTGCCAGCCACCGTCTGCCCGCAGTAGTTTTGGGCTTTCACGGACTAAAAAGCCTCCCCCTTAAACATCAGACCGGATACCCGCCTTTCAGCATAATTCACGGCCTGTTGTTTCATCTGCGGGCTTCTTGTTTTGTTTTTCCTTGTGTTGTCTTTCTCCTCTTGTCGTTCCCTTCTCTCGATTCGGGCCTTCTCAAGATGGGTGAGGGAGCACCTCTCAGTAGCGACGACCCCGAGGGGCCCCCGACTAACTCCTCGCCCAAGCCATCCCTTCACCATCGACTCGTATTGCCCCGTACTTTTAGTGGTTTTTTCCTTGTTTAGCCTCCGAGAAACACCGTCAGGTATTACTTCAGAGAATGAATGAGAAATGATATGTATGAGTGCAAATGAAATGTAGTCTTGAACAATCTCAGGTCGACCATTTCTGAGATGTGTGGTTAATTGAAGCCCAGCCACCAAAGTACACCGGATTATAGATCTAGTATTCAAATTCGTGTAAAAGTAATTATTGCCTTTACTAGGATTTGAACATTGGAGCCCTCGACTTCAAAATCAGCTGATTTTTTGCGAAGACGTGTTCACCACTAGACCAACCCGGCGGATTGTACTTTACTTATTTATTTTTTTTTAAACTTCCGAAACCACCGTTATGTATTGCTTCAGAGAATGAGATGAATTATTTGTAGCATGTGTGAAAATGCCATGCCTGACCGGGATTCGAATTCGGGACCTCCGGATGAAAGGCTGAGACGCTACCACATGCGCCACGGAGGCCGGCGTACTTTTAGTGGTTAGATTTAATTAACTATACGTCTCAGAAATGATCGATCTCATTCTGTACACGACTACATCTCGTTTAAATGGCATACATATCATCATCATCATCTCATTGGGCCGTGGGAGGTTACTTACTGTTTCCTAGTTTAACAGATTCCAGCATACAATCGGAAAAATAATGACAAATAACAAAGAAAACAGAATGTTTATTTTATAAAATCTATATTTAATTCACAAATGGAAAAACCATCCCTGATATAATTTTCCAATTTCCTGGCTAATTAAGCTGAAATTTTTATAGTAATTTTCAATGAGAATTTTCAGAAAAATAAGCAAAAGTTATTTTAATTAACAATTCCCAAAGATTAAATTTAAATAAGGGTTGAAAACGGTTCAGGTAGAATTAAATATTTGAAAACTGGCTGATACCTTTTTCGTAGGCAATAAGCTATAATTGATTTTTTACTAACTCCTGTAGGGGTGAGAAGTGTTGTACACTTTTCATACACACACACATATATATATATATACACACACATATATGGGGGTGATTTTTAGTTAAATAATATATACATGTTTAAATGGGAAAATTTTAATTGGCTCAAAGATCACTACTTGTCTCATTTCCTAAATAGTTAGAAAAATTAAACTGAACTTAGCCTAATTATTCTAAAGCGGTCTTTTAAAAAAGTAAGTTAGCAATATTTTGATTACCAACTTCTTTAAGTTAAATATTACAATTTTCCTTTGGAAAGGACGAGTACTACAAACATTTTATGACAAAATACTACTTACTACGTTTCCTAACAATTTTTAAAATTATATAAGGCATGTTGAATCAAATCGTAATAAATTGTTAAACACCAATGTCAACAACCATTTACGTTAAATAAACTGTTCAAAATAATTGATAAATTAGAGATTACTGTCTGATGATATTTAAAGTTTTATTTGACATCATTTTAGACGTTTTATTCAAATGAAATACACGTTTCGAAAAATTATTATACTTCAATTTTTTATTTCGTTGAAATTTTTCAATATTTTTCATCAGTGACAAAAGATAAAATTACTTAGTGTTAAGAAATATTAACATATGGCCTTTTTTTATTCAGAAATCGGAAATTAAAAAAAAATTCTGCTTGTAAGTTTTATAACATATCACAAGGAATATTTCCAGTTTTCTATCACATACAGTTTCTCAAGTAATACTGATAGTTGAAGAAAACTTTCACTCCCATTTCATCTCTTTTAGAGATTATTTTCTCAACAAAAAAAAATCTCTTTCACAGCCTATATTACAAATAAAAAAGTTTTCTTTTACAAAGTTTCAAGTACTTACTTAGCCTTAGGAAATGCAGAAACATGATGAACGAATGTCAGTGAGAGATAAACGGTTACACACATATACATGTACTTAGATTTTTTTAACTTATTTTGTATTCTTTAACCCTAAATCATACAAAATCGATAAACTGTATTTTTACTTTATTTTCTATACAAAATTGACTGACTAAAATAATAGTTATACATAGTAATTTTTATAATATAATAAAAACACTCTTTTAATTTTCTTTTATGTGTTCAATTATGTTTTTGTTTTTTTTAATATTATTATTAATATTTCAAACTGAACAATTTCTTTTTTCTTCCTAAAGCGAGAACGCTCAACAATTTCATGAAATGACTGTTTTTGGAGCAATGAATAAACTATATTTTAGGAAACTCAGAGAAAAGAGGAAGAAAACCTATTTGTTTGCGAAATACTGAACTTGATACAACCCATATCATAAAATAAACAGTAAAAGAAAAAACAATTATGAATTTCAACTATATTTTTTTTTTTAAGAAACGAATTTTAAAAAGCCTTATTTCAAACTGCTTTACTTTGAACACATGCAAAAAAAATTGATTTTTATAGCCATTAAAAAGTTTACTCTTTCTCAATTTATTGTTTTATTATTTAAGATTATCATCTTGCTATTGTATTAAAGTAAAACAACAAAAGGACATGACAAATTTCGTAAACAAAACATGATACGGTATGAAAATAAAACCAATTTTCATTAATAACTTTTCATGGATAAAGCAATAATTATGATTTTTTTTCTACTTTACCTATTTTATAAATTGAATACCACGTAAAGGAAATTAAACATTAATAAAAGATCCCGGACTAAGAAAGAAAGAACAATCGAAATTCGATTTGTACTAAATTATATCAATACTTAAAAAAACCTCTTTCGGCACGCCGAAAGGCGGACGTAGATTTCACCTGTGCTAATTAGGGGATAACAAAGATTTCCACCTTAAAATTAAGAAAAACTTCAAATTTACTCATTACGACAATGGTTGCATGTGAAAAAAGTTTCCACATACGACAAGCCCATCTTCTTACAATTTCAGCAAAATTTTGGTTATCCGTTGCCGTAAGGGTTGGTCATATCGAAAACTGTTTCAGAAAAAGGTTTTAGGTAATGTTTAGAGGACTATCGACCACATTAAACCGATTCGATATTGTGCCTATATGATTTTTCTTGTCTTCGATTTCCCCCCCCCCCATTTTTTCTCCCGCCCTGGGCCAATTGTTGGTGATATCAAAAAACTTTAGTTAGTTAAGTTTTAGGGCCTTATTCATAGAATAGTAGGAACTTTCAACGAATTCGATATTTTACTTAATAAGAAAGTTATAGCGATATTTTGTTTGTTGGGAAAAGCCCCCCGCCCCCTTTTCCAACTTCCTGGTTCAATTTTGCCCATTAAGTAACTAGATCGAGATTTTTGGTCCTTATGTTCTATGTAAAAATTTGAAAGTGATTGGCGCAAAAATACAGCAGTTATCGTATCTACAAGGAAGTGAAATATATTATATATATACATTTTATATATATGTATACAAAATGTAGTTATAAACTTTTGAACTTTGGGTGGTTTTGGGATCTGGGGTTGTGAAACGCTAAGATAGAAGATATATAGAAACGCTAAGATAGAAACGATAGCTTTCTTATGAAATCTATCTAAAACATTAGATTGTGCAAAAATATAATGAAAAAAACTATTTTGTAATTTTGGGGGTTTTACCCATTTACAACCAACTAAAATTGGATAATTCATTTGGTTTAAAAAATAGATATTTTACATAAAAATAAAAACAATAATTTATTTTTAAAGATCTTTTAAAGAGTTAAAGATCTTTTACTGATTTTGAATAAAAGTCCATTTAAAAGTATGACCTCGTTTATATTATAGTAAACATCGGACCTTTAATTATTAAATATCATGCCATTATTTGCAAGTCATTTAGTTATAAAGTGATACGTTATTAAAGTGTAAGCTGCCGTATCCTATTCGTATTGTGTATTAAATTTAAACTTGTTTTTCATATTATCATTTACTATAAGCGTGTCATTACACGAGTATTATTCGTATTTTTTTTATAAATTTTGTTTTTATAAGTTATGCGTTTTTAATATTATTACATTCTATTAAATGAAATGTTTTGTCTCTATAATTTTTAAATAGATAATTTAAATTTTAAATAGCAAATGTGATAATATGTTTTATAATCTAGACTAGAACACTCATTTATAATTCTATTCTGCAATATGTTGACATTAGAATATAAGCAACATATATATATGTATGTATGTATGTATTTACTTCAGGGTTTTTATCTTTTTTTCTCTTTATCCGGAAGTACCTTATGGTAGTTCCGGAGGATACTTCAGAGAGGACACTTCAGACGATGAATGAGGATGATAAGTATGAATGTAGTAAATGAAGTGTAGTCTTGTACAGTCTCAGGTCGACCATTCCTGAGATGTATGGTTAATTGAATCCCAACCACAAAAGAACAGTGGTATCCACTATCTTGTATTCAAATCTGTAAAAAAATTACTCTTGACTTTGCTAGGATTTGAACCATAGAATTCTCGACTTCAAAATCAGCTGATTTGCGATGACGAGTTATCCACTAGACCAACCCGGTAGGTTTACCAATTAATCCTACTACTCTTCAACATCTGCGAAATCGAATTGTTACAGCAGTGAATTCAATAACCAGGGACCAGTTATCAATAAAAATAATTTGGGAGCAAATAAAATAATTAACTTTTATTTATAAATCTTGATTTTTACATCCTTGTATGAAGTAAAGGAAGTATTGTGATCGCGAAAAATTTCGATTTTCAGATTCCAATGGAAATATCTATTTTGATCCTCCCTGAATCCATTTTGACTAGTTTCGGCGTGACGTCTGTACGTACGTATGTATGTATATATCTCGCATAACTCAAAAACGATTAGCCGTAGGATGTTGAAATTTTGGATTTAGGACTTTTGTAACATCTAGTTATGCAGTTCCCTTTTCATTGCAATCGACTGAACCAAAAGTACCCAAAAAAGCCCAAATCCAAAACATTTGGATTTTGGAGAGTTTCTTAACTGCAGTAATAAGCCCTTATTTAGAGCTCTTCCCCGATATATCAAATGTGGTACTTATTTTCATTGGTTTCATGGAGTTATAGCCAAATAAAATTTTAATTAATGAAATATTTGGCTCTTACAAGGGGAAGCTACGCGGTTTGAATCCGAGTACATTTCTTTGTTTTTTTAAATGAAAAGTACATAAAATTTTATTTCCCTAATAACTTCTGATTTCTTTTCATTTTTTTTTCGCTGTTATTGAATTATTATTTGTTGTATAACCTTTTTACAATCAGAGGTTAATAATTATTAATAAATCAATATAATTAAATTAGAAAGAAAAAATAATAATAATCCAACGGTGCTAAAGAGGGGATAAAAAATCCAACTTAAAGTAAAGAAAAACTTCAAATTTACTCAATACGACAACGGTCGCATGTGAAAAAAGTGTTATACGTTTAGCATACGACAAGCCGCATCTTACAATTCCAGCAACATTTTAGTCATCCCTTGCCGTAAGGATTGGTTATATCAAAAATTACTTCAAACAAATGTTTTAGGTAATGTTTAGAGAACTAACGACCACTTTAAACCGTTGCAGTACTGTGCCTATTAAGGAGAAAGGATTTTTGTTGTCTTCAAACCCCCATTTTTTCCGCCCTCTGGGCCAATGGTTGGTGATATCAAAAAACTTTACTTAAAGAAGTTTTAGGTCCTTATGCAAAGAATCGTAGGAACTTTAAACGAATTCGATATTTTACTTAATAAAAATTTTATAGTAATATTTTTTCTTTTCGAAAAAGCCACCCCATTTCTACCCACATGGTCCGATTTTAACGAAATCGACGGAGATTTTCGGTCGAGTTTTTTTAGGGAACAATTTGAAAGTGATTGCCGCAAAATTACGGCAGTTATCTAGTGCCAAACATAGCTCACAAACGTAAATTTTGATGTCTTCCAGGAAATTTTTTAAATTTAAATTTGAATTTGTTTGAATTAAAATTTTTTAAATTTTATACCATTAACATTCAACGAAATTTTCGTTATTTAAATGATAAAAAAGTAAGTTTAAAACATCCATTTAAAAAATGGATTACCCAGTAAACATAAATAGAAGATAATTTTGTTTTCAACAAAACCATATGTATAAAGTTGTCTATGTTTGCACATCACAACGAAAAACATGGGACGCGACCTCGGTTCTATTTTGCACTTTAACTTTAGTTCATCCAGAGAGATTTTCTATCATTTCTATTCTGCATAAAAACATTTATAATATTTAATGAATTTATATATATATATAAGAATTTATATGAAATGCTTTCATGTTCATATTGAATATGAAAGCGCACCTCATGCTTTTCATTGTGGTCTTACGAAAATAAACAACTTTATACGTATTTCGTTGAAAACGAAATTTATGTTTACTGGGTAAACCATTTTTTTTATATTTGTTTAAAAAAGGATGTTTCTAAAGCTTTTTTTTTATACTTTTTATTAGTACTATATTTAAAATATTTACGGAATATAATACGGGAGTTTACAATGTCTCGTACAAATGTGTTTGAACCGTTACATTGGTTGATCTACTACACAGATAATTCATCCCAAAAACCTACTGCGCATGTGTACTACTCCTCTCCACCTTCAGCGCATGTGTACTTACCGTGGAAGAAAAGTGAGCTAAAGAACAGCATGTAATAAAATATGTTGTTTTTTGTTTTGTAGGTTTTTTCACTACCACTTTCTAAATATATTTCTCATATATCTTTATGGATTCATTTAATGTAAATTGCTACTTCAATTTTTATCTCTGTTTACTGTTGTTATATTCTCATGATTATTTCTAAAAAAATATAAATCCTTTAAACTATTTATGTGATACCATACTTAATAAGTTTCTAACTACAGAATTTGAGGTTGATAAAATGGCATTTCCGCTACCAAATCCTTTACACCCGCGTAATTGAAACAAAATCATTTGATTTCTAATTTAATATTTTAACAATTCCAAATTTAGAGGAATTAAAACAAACAAATTACTAAACATAGAAACTCAAAATATTAATATTGTTGTGTAGGCCGGTAAAAAAGCGGTTTTTAAGAAATGATAATAAAAATTGCATCTATTTTTAAACAATTCAGAAATGATCGATTAAAAAAAGAATTAAACTTCTATGAAGACAGAAAACAACCCTGACTTGACAACTGTCCGTTAAGTTTAAGAAACTAATGTTAACACTCGTTGCCATTTTTTAATGTCAGGATAAAAAAATAGTCTCCGTATATTATTAAATTCCCCAGTAAAAGAAATTCATTATTTCCGAAAATAAATAATCTCTCAAAAATTACACAGCTAATATCATCATTTAACAAATTTAAAACTTCATTCCCCGCAAGAATAAATTTTACAAACCGTTTACTTTTAGCGTCACTTAGCATTGTATAATTCCCATAAAAGGAATGACAATCTTTTTCTCCCGGTCATTGTATGCACAATAAAAGAAACATTTTCTCTTTATCTAGCTTACAATTTACAGCAAGAACCGCAATTCTTATTTTAAATAATACTTTAATAAAGCCGTTCTATTTTTATTATTGATACAATAATTTCTGCCAAATCTATCTCAAACTTGGTAAAATTTCGCCCTAATGCTTCGTTTCATTAATCGAGTCATAAAAAACTTCTAAACTTCTTGCAACGTCATAATCTACTGACTTTCAACAATTCAAAAAAGTAAACGTAATTTTCTCCTAACTCCTTCCAAGTCTTACACTACTATTTTACAATTCTGTATTACGCATTTCATAGTATATTTTAATTATCTATTTTTTTTTTAAATTTGATCATAGGAAGACTGCTTCCGATTTCAAATATTTAGAAGTCTCTGGTACTTTTTTCTTGTACAAGCTCCTAAGTTTTGACTAGTAAGCTACCATACACATTTTGCACTTCATATCTTTTTTTGTCCAAAAAAAAGTAATTCTATCACAAAGTAGTATCTATCACCCGATTAAATATTTCCAAATAACATTTTTAAACAATTAACTTTTCTTTACATTACTTAAATGGAAGGTAAAAAAAGTGATTTCTAGTTATTTATACTTCATTGTCAGTCAGTCCTATGGAAGCTTTACGTAATTTCAGAATGTCGTTTATAATCTTTTTCATTCAATAAAATTATAAAGATCAAAAAATAATGGAAAGAGAGCAACATGCCTAACTCAAATCAAATATTTATTTAAAGCCATTCATTAAAAACCAAAAATTTATAAGTTTCATGTATTTTAAAAACTAAGAAAGAGGAAGAACAACAATAAAATTGTTAAGTTCAATTTTATACGTTTCTCTTTAACAAGTTGTATGTTTTTTAAATTACTTACCTAATTCAAGTATTATATGTCTAATTAATTATTAATTTATTTTAGAAGTATTTATACAAAACTATTTATTATACACTGATATAAAAAGTTTCAAACTGTAAATGAGCATTATAAAATTAAAAAAAAATCTGAAAATTATACTACTAAAACTTCAAGGAACTTGCGTACAACTTAAAATGAAACCCTTCCTGACTAATAAATGTTTAAATTAATATTATCATTTCTTACTTCCTTTTTATTTTTTATATCGAAAAAAAAACAAATAAGTTTAAAACATAAAAAAAGTGTTTTAAAATAACTTAGTTATAAAAAAAGCTCCCGTGTGATAAAGGAGGAGATTTTTAAAAAAACTTCAGATGGATGATCTTTTAATCTATTTTCAACAACTTAAAAATAGTTTAATTTGTGCAAATCAGGAAATTAGAAAGGAAGGATTTTTTAAAAAAAAAGGCTTTGTTTCCAATGTGTATAAAAAAAGCAACAAAATTAAATTCTGTGATTATCATGGCGTAACGGTATTAACTCACACTTTACAATAGATTCTCAAATCCAGGAATGAACGTGAGATCAGTGATTATAATGAACAGGATGGTTTAGTGCTAAACTTTTCATAATATCTTAAATATTAATCGGACAACAAATAAAAAGTTAACCCATAATCAAGTCTCTCACTACATGTTTATCGATTTATCATAAGTTTTACAACAGTGTTCTTTATTTAAAAAATGTGACAAGAAAAAGAATTCATAATATTCGCAGATTTATTTTTTGGTGGGATTTACGATCTCGCCACATAAGCTTGAAGCTTGTGCGTGGGAGATGGAAATTGAATTTTCGTAGCGCACGAAAAATGCTATGCCTAATCGGGATTCGAGCCCGGGACCTAAAGACAAAAACCTAAGTTTAACTAAAAGAGGAACTAGATAAATAAAATTAAAAGATAAGTATAACCGTTAATAACAAACAAAGAAAAGGCTACATAAGCCATGACGTCAAATAAAGGGAGGGGCAATGACCAAACGTTATATAAAGATTAACAGAAATCTAAAAGTAACAGTACAGTAAGTTCTGACACTGGAGTTATTCCTAAACGCGTCAACATGTAATAAAAGAATAAAGCTAAGAAATGTAAACAGTACTCAATACAGAGAAATGTTCTTTACCTCTATCCCTTTCATTACGTTGACAGTTAGAATAATACTAATTTGATTCCTAATTTAAGAAAGAACTGTAAAGACATTTTTCAAATATATTTGTTGAAGTGGTCGAAAATTTAAATATATAATTAAAAATTTTAATATATAATTAATAAATATAAAATAAATATTTAAATAAATCTATTTTTTATGAATAGGATATAGTATAATGAAAATATTTACAAATTATCTTTTTCTTTTAATTTTATTATTTCTAATGGTATTTTAATGATTTTTTTTTTTGATCTGCTTAAAGATACGTACAAGTAAAAATGTTTATCTAGTTGAGTCTCATCAAAATATAGAAAAAAGTTATCAAAAATTCTACAAATTTACGAACCAGTGTATAATCAATTTTTATGACAAACAGAATAAGCCTACAGGAAATATAAAGCAAAATGAATGCCGAAAGTACATTACTTTATGAGTAGTGTTCTGCTAGTGTAAATGTTATAATATTCTGTTTTAAATATACAATTAGGACAAATTTAAAACGATCACAATATATTTCCTTTAATATACTCATAAAATAGCACAACCAAGAATAACAAGATGCAAGCCAAGTTTTGTTTTGTCTTAGGGTTGAGGTGTTTACTCTTTTGCCTTCTTCATTGATATCTAGACATTATTGAAGAATGAAGCATGTACGTACAAGTTACATGCAATTGACAACTACTACACATATTTCATTGTCATAAGAAAAACTAGGACAGATAATGCGAAAAAAAACTTAAGTGGACAACACATGACTTCCTTGTACGCCTATTAAATTACATATACATACATATACGCCTATTAAACGAAAATTACATAAAATTTTATTTCATTAAAAACTTCTGATATTTTTTCATATTTTTTGTTATTACTGAATTATTATTCATCGTAAAACCCATTTTACAATGAAAGATTATTAATAAATCATTTTATTTAAATTTAAAAAAAAAAGTTAAAAAAAATGAGATGAAATCTGATTTGAATCCATGTGCCATCCCCTAAGATCCCGATATTTTCCAAATATTTCATTAATTATTATTTTATTTGGCTATAACTGTGGAACAAACAATAATAAGTACCACTTATGATATATATCGTTGAAAAGCTCTCAATGACGGCTTATTACTGCCGTTAAGAAAAAGTTCAAAATCCAATTTTTGTTTGATTTCGGCTTTTTTGGACACTTTTGGTTCAGTCGATTGCATTCAAAAGGGAAGGCGCATAACTAGATGTTACAAAGGTTCTAAATCCAAAATTTCAACATCCTACGGCTAATCGTTTTTGAGTTATGCGGTATATATACATACATACGCACGTACAGACGTCACGCCGAAACTAGTCAAAATGGATTCAGGGATGATCAAAATGGATATTTCCGTTGAAATCTGAAAACCGAAATTTTTCGCGATCACAATACTTCCTTTACTTCGTACAAGGAAGTAAAAAACAGATTACCCAAACTTTTCAGAACAAAGTATATTGATTCTACACAACAGAAAAAGAAAACGGCTTTTCTAAATATTTTATTTACCTTTCACTTGTAGACATACGCACGAAAAAATAGGTTTGTTGAAAAAGTAGAATTTTATTTTGGAAACAACAACGGGCTGGCTGATTCCGTAGTTCTCTATAAGAAATATAAGAAACGTTCAGAATATAGTGTCCTAAGAAGTAATGGAAAAATTTCAGGACATGTTCTACTAGAGAAAATAATGAAAAAATAACATATAAACATAGGTCCGAAAACACTTTGTTTTAGAGTTATGGCTAGTGAAAGATTTCGGCCGGATTTCAACTCTTCTATTAAAAAAACCCTACTGTAACTTTTGGGACCCAAATTAAAGAATAAAATTGGCGGTTTCTTATGAAATTTGAGCTGGTAAGTAAAATATAACAAGTCGCAGAACTGTAACTCCAGAAACTTTTAAGATATCCGACGTAAAACACAAAATTCTTAGTTGTAAAACAAGTTTTTTTTAGGTTTGTAGTACATTAGCTTTGTTAAATGACCAATAAATGCGGGACATTTAGAAAAAAAAAAATTGTAGAGAATTTAATTCTGAGAACAGTAATGTAAATATAAATATAGCCAATAACAAGTAAATAAAAACTTTCAAAAATCGATTTTTTATTGAAGAAAAACAGACAAAAAATTGTATTATTCTTTCTGTACCTAATAAACATGGCAAAATAAGGCTTAATAAACATGGCTTAATAAGGCAAAATAAAAAAAAATAAAATACATTAAAATGATAAATGGTAACGGGAATAACAAATCTCAGTTACAGTAATTTTTCGATATTCCCTCCTTCTTAATGTACATAACACTCTACCGGTCGAAAGATATTTCCGGTGATTTTCCGTATCACCTCAAGATCGTTTCGTATAAATTCAATAGCATTTCGATTTTTAATGAGTAACTCATCTTTAGTATTAACTTTTTGTAGATATAATATCGTTTTCATAAGAAATCACTGACTTTACTCCTTAATTTGTGTCCCAAAAATTACAATAGGGCTTTTATTTATTAGAAAAGCTGAAATCTTTCGGTATCCGTAACTAGGAAACGAATCGTTTTCAGACCTATGTTTATAAGAACTTTTTTCATTATTTTTACCAGTATGTTCTGAAAATTTCGGGGGATATTCTGTATAATAGAAATTTAGGTTTAAAGGAAAATTAATTTATCAACGGTTAACATTTGAAAAAAAAAAACAGTAAATAATCATTAAATTTCGATATTTATTCATAAAGAAATATGTTATACTACAAAATAAAATAAAATGTTTAAATAAAATATTTTATTAAGAATTAATTTATATTCCATACTAAAAGCAATATAATTTAAAAATCAGTGGTAAAATATTATTTATTTTTAATTACTTGCTGAAAATCATTTAATAAATGTTTTAAGGATAAAAATTATTTTGACTTAAATTCAAAGTTGTTAAGTCAGATAATTAAATAAAAATCCTACGAAAAACAAAAACTACCTTATAATTTTCTCAAGTATTTTAGCATATATATTTTAATTTATATTTCACAGAGTATAATGAAGATTCATACTATATAACTACTAATTATAAATCTTAAATTGTAATTTATAAATTACAACTTTTCAAACTTTAACAAAAGTATCATGAACTTTTTTAAGTGCCACTTAATAAGAAATATTTCAGTTCAATATTGCAACTTATTTTATTCAGTTATTACTGCATTCAAATAACGAGCAAACATAAATTAATTATTTTACTCTTCTTAAAAGTATAAGATTTTTATTATAAGTTGATATTTATTGTACAATTTTTATGAAAATAAAAATGGGTCAAGAATGGAATGTTGCTATCGTTTTTTACAATTGAAAATAACAATCTTTGTACTAAAACTTTTGCTTTAATTACCTTATCATTATATGAAACTTATATTTACCACCCCACCCCCCTACCATCAACCAAAGACAAATGAAAAATTTGTATTTATATTCATTTTATGTATAAATATAAGTGTATAGACTTATGTAAGTATATGGACTTATGTATATAGATTTATGTAATAGATATACGTAAGTCAAGTATATATACTTTCTAAAAGTTTTCAATTAGAAATAAGTTTATTATAATTAATAACGGGTAACAGAAAATCCCACTGGGTTGGTCTAGTGATGTCTTCCCAAATCAGCTGATTTGGAAGTCGAGAATTCCAGCGTTCAAGTCCTAGTAAAAGCAGTTATTTTTATACGGATTTGAATAGTGGATCGTGGATACCGGTATTCTTTGGTGGTTAGGTTTCAATTAACCACACATCTCAGGAATGGTCGAACTAAGACTGTACAAGACTACACTTCATCCTTTCTTTCTTTTTTCCGATAATTACAGTTGAGATAATACTTCAGAGGATGATATGTATGAGTGTACATGAAGTGTAGTCTTGTACAGTCTCAGTTCGACCATTCCTGAGATGTGTGGTTAATTGAAACCCAACCACCAAAGAACACCGGTATCCACGATCTGGTATTCAAATCCGTGTAAAAATAATTGATTTTATTAGGACTTGAACGCTGGAACTCTCGACTTCATCCTCTAAAGTATTATCTGAACGGTAATTACCGGAGGCTAAACAGGAAAAAGAAAGAAAAGGTAACAGAAAATAATTTAGAATAAGTAAAAGAGAGATTTCACGAAACACAAAAAAAAAATCAATAATTAGCTTATTTTCTGTTTCACTGGTTCAGATGCCTATAGCTATAACATATAAATATTTAAATATAGGTAAATATTTATAGATTGGCCTGCAATTAAGGAAGGATTTGAAATCTAGGATAGGTTCTTTAAGTATGTAAGAAGAATATAA
The DNA here is from genome assembly GCF_047948215.1 of Lycorma delicatula. Classification (NCBI taxonomy): domain Eukaryota; kingdom Metazoa; phylum Arthropoda; class Insecta; order Hemiptera; family Fulgoridae; genus Lycorma; species Lycorma delicatula. The sequence continues at coordinate 136,376,943 of NC_134460.1, forward strand.
CGTTAACTGGATTTGATTGATTTTTTGATTAATTAACACGTATGATTTTCCGGAAGCCTCCTTATATATAGTGAAACTTCATTAATTGGGTAACTGAATGTAGTTGCGTCCAATGATAGTGTAATCAATGTACCTGTAGCTTATTACATCCACGAATTGCCAGGTTACAATAAGTTGTTAATTAGAATCATTAAGAAAATGGTGGTCGAAAACAGAATCGAGATGAATAAAAAACTAGTGCAAAACTGAAAACTACATAGTAAAATATAAATGGCTTTGCTTGGCTCAGTGTCATCCCATCCAGAAAGAACAGCGCTTAAACATCTACAACATACTTGACACACATTTCTTACAGTAGACTTAAACAAGAATATTCAAAATGTTACTACAATTAAAAAGGATAAACCCCTTTCAAGAATATACTTAAAGGTTCGTTAAACTTCCGAAGTTTCAGGGATCAGTTAACCTTAACACCTAAGCAGTTGAATATATGAATGAAAGTAAAAATATTTAAACTGATTATAGAAAACAGAAACTTTATTTGAAAAAGTATTTCACAACATAGGGATTAATACAAACTTCGATTTCACGTATTAGAAAAACCATTAAGTTTTTTTTAATGAATTGAAACCAGATTATTCCAGACTTGATCAGTGCTTAAAATAACAAAGTGAAGTAAAGGTTATTTCCTGGAAGCAACTCATAGAATTTTATTGGTATATAAAATATATTTCCAATTCACAAATTCCCAAACTTATTCCGAATAACAGTACAACTTACTGAAACTTTGCTAATAACTACACTAATTCACAATACAACATAAAGGGAAACCTGTTATTCTCTTGCTCCAGTTTAAATTCAAACAATTTGAGTGTAGTCGTTACATGTTTTGCTAATAAGTAATCTAAAATTCAATTAAAATTAATAGAGTGGGTCTTCGGTATCCACATTTTTTAAATCTGCATTTTTAAAAGTGTCTAAATAAAAATTGGCATAAATCAATAATAGTAAACCACGGTAAAAACCGGATAAATAGTAAGTATTATGAAACAAATAACAACGTTTATCAGGCAAAATGAATTGGTTGACATATTTTTTATTCATAAAATTTTTAACTGTTTTGTCGATTCAAAAAAAAAACACATTTCAATATTACATGAAAAATATTTAAGTTCTAATATTTTAAATTCCAAAAAAATAATGTTTATACTAATAATATAATCATAGTATAAACTTTATCATTACATTTTTAAATAACTCAACAAAAAAATAAATAAATAAATAATGGGGGTATTACATCAAAGAACTTCTTCCCTTTGTACTGTAGTAGGATCAGTATAACGGATTTCTTCCGATTAAGAAGAAAGAAAGATAGAGGAAATAATAATGAAAAAAATGCAGAAGGAACTAAAAGGGATTCTTTTCTCAGAGTAACAGGTCTATTTAACAGTCTGTAATGTAGATAATGGTATCTCCAAAAACTGTTGGATAGGAATAAGAATTTATAGAAAAACGTAAGAGCGTGAGCGATGAAAATTATTATGCTTCAACAATTAAAGGGATGATGGCGGGCACTGGTTCTGTAGGCCTGGGACTAACGAGAGCGGGAGAATCAGTAGTTCTGTGAGGCCGTATTCAGCTGCAGTCGTGATAACAAGGTACTTTTGCAATCCCGAGTACGACGCGGTTGCGGTAACGGCGATATCAGTGAGCGTATGGTAATTAATAAATTAAGTATAAAGGCTGTGTAATCATCTGAGTGAAATTATATAAGTATGTAAGTGTTTTATTTAATGAGAAGTTGCTGTTTAGCAATCACATTAGGCAAGTAGCGGCGGACGCCGTCTCAGTGATGTACAAACTTAGGAGGATTGCTCGGAAGGACTATGGGTTGTCTGGCCGTCAAATGTACATGGTGTCCCGAGGTGTCTTCGAAAGCATGACCTTATATGCGGCGCTCAATAGGGCGCATAGGTTGGATATGAATACAGCACTTCTTCAAAATTTAAGGACTGTCCAGCGCAGAGCCTTAATTATATGCACTGGTGTTTTTAAAACAACCTCATACGAGGCTACTACCGTATTGAGAAAGGCTCTCCCAATCGATTCAGTGGTGAAAGTTCGGGCAGCCATGTGAAGATTGCGAAGAGGTCGGGAGGCCGAGGTATTTGGGATGCGGTTTCGGGCCAGGCCAGTACCGGAACGGAACGGTGATCAGTATGCAGCGAATCTAAATTTCGTTCAGTTGCCTTTCTCCCGCCTGCGGAAGAGGCTGCAGAGCCTCGCGATGGAAGCATAGCAGATAGAATGGGACACCACGACTAAGGAAAGATCCCTGTACAAGTTTAGCGGTATGGGGTGATGGTATGCCTCGAGTTCGTTTTTAAGGGCAACGCGTGCCCACGTGCTCACCAACCGTGTTAATTTGAACCAATATCTGTTTCGGTTCGGTCTGGCAACTGATGAACTGTGCGTCAGCGGGAAGGCCCAGTCAAATGAACACCTGATGTTTGACTGCCCTGCTCTTTGGGGGGCCACAGACCGGGCCACCCTGGAACTTAGAGGTCAAGGGGAAAACTGATCACTCACAAGCGGCGAGTCAAAGTGGCGACAGCCGAATTGTCGGACCGTGTGGGAGTTCCTTGATGCAGTTGCTTTGTTTAACAGACATCAGTAGTTTAATTAAAGTTAAGACTCCTATCGTACTGCTGTGGGAAGCTAACCTAGAGATATATGGCTGACCACAAGCCAATTAAGACTCCAACCGCTTTAATATGGTGGACAGGTACTTGCTGACATTCAGCAACCTAGCCTTGGCAGCGAATTTGTGTCTAGACGAAGTAAATTTCAATTTATGGATGTCATATATATTTTGACGGGATGCGCCTACCCATTTTAGTAAATATAAGACAAGTGAGCGGTTGGGACAAGTAAGCCGGTGGTGTATGGCACCGCACTTAGTCCGCTCACGTTATTAGGTAAGCTATTTTTTTTTTTTTTTTTTTTATATTCCCACCTACTCCTCTGGAACGGAACTACAATCAAGTTTAACTCGCGCCACAGAGGAGTGTCCTTTACTCTAGCTCGCCTCCCCGCCCGCCGGCTGTATGTCCGGCCCGGCAGGTAAGTTCACCGGTTAGCTCTTTTATTTATTTTATAGATATTCATCATACACTGATTACTGAGAGTCCACCACCCTTGTTCTCTCAGCAACAGTCACCCCTATTCTTTAATCTCTCTCTTTTTTTTTATATGATATCATACCAACCCAACCAATTAGTTTAAAACTTAAGCCACGGAGTCCTCAGGTTTCTTCACCTCTCTGCCCATCCACGCAACCACGAACGAGCATGAGCTCCACCTTCGGCTGTCCGTCATCACAATCGAGCAAGAGCACCACCTTAAATTACCCGTCAACAACAGACAGTTACCTTATGACAGTTTTCAGTATCTTTTAACAAATTTTTAAGAAAACACAAGAAACACAAGAAAATAAGAAACACAAAGTTTAAGAATCTATAAGTTCCTTCACCACTTATCCGATAAAACCTACAAACCAGAGCTCCATCATCAGCTTCCCCTCAACAACAAACAATTTCCTCTTGTAAGTTTTCAGTATATTAATACATTTTTATACATATTTTATAATTTTTTTTTTTTTTTTTTTTTTTTAAAGTAAGCTCTATTAGGTAAGCGCTAGGAACTATTTAGGACACTGGTCGTTAAACTGTTTCGAGGCTCAGTAGACGTTTGTGGCACAGTTGTTTGGTCTTATGCTTTAGGGTGACCGAATGGGGTAGTGGTGAGATAAATGCCAAGCAAACCAAAATAGCGTATAGTAATAACGAGTGAGGAGTACGTCATGGGTATTCAGGGAGGACAGTGGGTAAATGCAAGAAGTTGTTCGACGAGTTGTTGATAAATAGTTGTGAAAGCGAAAGTGACAGTATTCTATTCATTCATAAAGTTTAGAGTAGTTCTATTGTAAACAGTAAAAGTAATAATATTTGCAGAAAGTGAATTGTATGAAATTTATTATTATAATGTACATTGTATATATATATATGTGTGTGTGTGTATTTTTATTATTATTATCATTATTATTTATTTTGTCTATATGCTTTAGTGTAATAAATTGTATTTATAAGAAATCATAAGTTTGTTAGTCTGTTAATATCCTGGACGAACCGAAAAAACATTCATCTTAATGCTACGGAAATCAAAATCTCGTTACCATAATACAAAGGATTCTATTAGAATCATCGACATTCTTGTCACTGAGAACTAGAAGAGGGATAGATGGAAGGATTTTCGGAAAAGATAAAATTTATTAGGTTCTAATCAGAGTGACTGTAATTCTCTATAAGTAGGCTACTTTAATTGACCAACTAAAATTTTTCCGATTATTCATTTAACCAGTATATTTGTATTATTCTACTCACAAAATATTTTATATATAATATTAAATAAAATATTTAATATTTTTATTTAATGATCACTAACAAAAATAAATTGTGTTTTTTTTTTAATAATAGGTTTACAAACACAAGTGTTTACGTTGGATTATCATACTATGCCCCAGTATTAGGGGGAGATGAATTTCTCAACTTTTTCTTAGCAGGTGCTGTAGAATTACCGACATATATTGTACTTTGGCCAGCAATGGAATTTATTGGAAGACGGTGGACTCTGTGCGTTAGTATGGTTGTAGGCGGACTCGCATGTTTAGCTACGATACTTGCACAAAATGGTAAATAATTATGCTTCTGTTATTATTTCTTTGTTTTTTTTATTAGATTGCTGTAATGCGATTTATGGTTTTATTTTCTGTCATCACGTACTCGGCTTTATATGTAATTAATAATAAAAAATGTGTAATATAATGAATAATAATAAATCTGTACTCTCAATATGTCTTTTTCAGATTTATTATTTAACTTTTATTTACCATATTTGATTTTTGATATTAACCTGAAAGAATTAATTTTATTTATAAAGATTATTTTTAAGAAAATGTATATTGAAAATTAAGAAAAAATAATATTAAAAAAAATCATGATCATTCGTCTCACCCACAAAAAAAAATGAAAAGGAGCAGACATTGATAGCGAACATAATTTACTGATAATGAAATGTAGATTGGGGATAAAAACCTGAAGAAAACGTGTCAGATGAATCGGTGGAATTTAGAGAAGAAAAGGTAAAGAAGATTTTTGAGGAGGACATCACAAGAGGTCTGAGTAAACACGATAAGGTAGAAAATATAGAAGAAGAATGGGAAAATGTTAAAAAAGGAAACTTTTAAATCAGCAGAAGTAAAATAAACTTAGGCGAAACAAAGAGAACTGGTAGGAAACCTTGGATAGTGATTAAGGAAACAATGATAGTGATTAAGGAACTATCGACAATTAAGAAATACTATAAACAGGAAGTGCAAATTAGCGAAAGAAGAGTGAATTAAAGAAAAGTGTTCAAAAGTGGAAAGAGAAATGATCATTGGTAGGTAACATACAAGGAGCATTCGGAAAAGTTAAGGCGAATTTTGTGGTACATAGATTAAAATCTAATAATCTGTTAAATAATGATGGTACAGTGATTTATAATACGAAAGAAAAGATCATAGGTAGGTGGAATATATTGAAGAGCTAAACGGAGGAATGAATTGGAAACTGGTGTTATAGTGGAAGAAGAGGAGGAAGAAAAGGGAGATACAATAGTGAGATCTGAATTTAAGAAAGCGTTAAAAGATATGAATGGCAGAAAGGCTCCTGGGATGCACCTGCAGAATTACACCGCAGTGCAAGTGAGGAAGCGATAGATACATTATACAAACTGGTGTGTAATATTTACGAAAAAGGGGAAGTTTCGTCAGACTTCAAAAAGAGTGTTATTGTCATGATACCAAAAAAGGCAGGAGCAGATAAATGTGAAGAATACAGAATAATTAGCTTAACTACTCGCGCAACAAAAAGCTTAACTAGAGTTCAGTACAGAAGAATTAGAGGAGAGTAGAAGAAGTGGTAGTTTCAGGAAAAGTATAGAGACAAGGGAAGCTATTTTAGCGCTCAGATTAATAGTAGAAAGAATATTAAAGAAAAACAAACCAACATGCATGGCATTTAAAGACTTAGGAAAGGCATTTGATAACGTACACTGGAATAAAATTTTCAACTTTTTAAAAAAATTAGGGTTAAAGTATAGAGATAAAAGAACAATTGCTAACATTTACAGAACCAAACTGCAACAGTAATAATGGAAGAACATAAGAAAGAAGCCATAATAATAAAAAAGTTCGACAAGGATGTTCCCTTTAATACAATGTATTAAAGCATCCTGGAATGGTCGCTTGAGGGACAGATAGATGGAAAAACACTGTACTGACAGGCAACGTTTGGAATATGTAAGACAAATCGTTAGGGGGTGTAGTATGTAGGGAGTACATCGAAATGAAACTACTAGCACTAGATAGGGAATCTTGGAGAGCTGCATCAAACCAGTCAAATGACGGAAGACAAGAAAAAAAACATTCTCAGAAATCATGTAAAAAAATAATAAAAATGTCTAATTACATCAAATGAGCGACCTATATTAAATATGTTTATTAAAATTATAAGTAACATTAATTAATGATTCAAGAAAATTAATATCTTTGTTTTATTATTTTTTCAGATGCAACAGCGACTTTATGTCTTTATTGTCTTGGAAAAATGGGAATATCATCGTCTTATGTTGTTCTTCCACTTATGGCATCAGAACTCTATCCAACTGTAGTTAGAGGTTTAGGGATGAGCACAAGTGCTGTTGCTGGAATGATAGGTCCCATTATTATACCGATTATAAATTATATGGTCAGTTAATGAAATTATATTTAAAAAGATTATTTATGTATTAATATTAATTTTAATATATATAAACCACATAGCCGCAAATTATATTATTATTATTTTTTTGTTTTTTTAATAAAAATTAGAACAAAATTAATTACCAGAAGCAAAACTAGTAGTACTCTTACATAAATTCGGTATGGAAAGTTTAACATGACTGAATTTCTAATATTTTAAGGATACCATAAACCCTTAGAGATTGTTATAAAGTATTCAGCTGTTCAACATTTCTTTTTTTCGTGTAAAGAAAAATATTGAAAAGGAGTAAAGGAGTACTTGATCTTCGTCAGGTTAGAAAAAGGGCAACGCCACTCAACTTTAATCTACTATATCTACCCTTTTGTATTGAATATGTTTCTATAACAAAATAGATAGATAATTTTCAATGTGCTAAGTAGCAATATTATTTTTTTTTAAATTAATGTTAGCCATCGTAAATAACAAAAACGAAGTAGATTTTAGCTTAAACTTAAAAATAAGGATTAATTTTAATTAGATTATAACAGATTATTTCATGCTAACGGCAAACCGTGGTGAAACCTCTGCATGCAATATCTCAATAGTTTGTGTTATCTAAGGTTTTTTTATGTGTACATCTGCATGTTTTTTCTCTTAATTTATTCATTAAATATTAATTTTAAAATAGGTAAAAATCTCTTAAGCACTGAAAGTTTGCGTCAGAAATATTCAAGAACGAATTTTTCTTTAAAAAAATTTTTTTATAGAATCAGAATTGGTATAAAATCCAACTAAGTTTTAGTTTAGTTTTAGATCCCATTAACTTATTACATTTCATGATACAGGGATGTAATTTGTATATCCTTTCAAAGTTTTTACTAGTATATCTAACTGATTAAGTAAATGTTTAAGGAATTGAATTTAGATACATACATTTAGTAAATGAATTGAATTTAGTAATTTAGTAATTGAATTTAGATACATAAGATACGAACTAAAATTTAAAAATTACGTAAATACAGATAAATATAATTCAAAGATGTAGGATAGAAACAAGTTTTTATTTGCTAAGTCATCTATGATAATGGGTCTTAAACTAAGAACAAATTCCAAAAAGACGTGTAAACTTTATTATATACTACTTAATAAATCATGCCAACCTCCAGGTCAGGATAAATTAAAAAAGATAATTACATTAATTGGTATCAGAAAGAAAGAAAGTTAAAGACGCTAAGATTAAATAAAGACGTATAAGTAAAAGGATTGTGTTTGATTAATTAGAAACCTTGAATAGGAGAAAAATTTGTTGTACTAAGATGTAAAACCTACAATTTTAATAAATAAAAAACAATTTGACAAAAAAAATAACCTGTTTACTCTGCAAGAATGAAAAGATGAAATATTTCTTAATTTAGATTAAAAATCTGAGGAAAGTAATGATAAGAATTTGAAATATGAGAGAAGAGAGATAAACAAGAAGGACAGAAAGTAATAGATGAAAAAGTGCTAGTAAGCATAGAAAAAAGGATTCTGAAGTCTATAAGGATAAGAAAAAGAAAGAAACTTAATAAAAATAAAAATGTCCTAAGTATGCATCACTTAGGATTCGTACATAAACCAATGCAAAATTATCAGTTAGTTATAGGTCGGTTACTTCTTCCAGCTCATTAAAAAATTCTTAACACGTAACATCAAAAGGTGTTCTTTCGGAATTATCTCACAAAATTTTGGAATTTTTTTAACGATATACACTTGTAATACTGTTCAATAATATAACTGATTAAAAATGTAAGTATTTTAATAAGATAAAATTTAAAAATTGACATACACGCGCGCGCGCACACACTTACTAGTTCACTCACGCACGCACTGATTGAAAGAGTAAAATAAAAATTCATATATATTTTTAAATATAACATTTGTTATAAATCATAATTACAATTACTTTTATAAACACAACTGAATTCGTAATTTACTAAACTATAATTATACTACCGGAAAAACTCACTAATATGTTGAAGTATCAAACTGAATAAATTCTTCTTCATCCTTAAGTCGGTGACACTACAGAAATTCACATAAATAAGAATCCAACAAACTCTATTAGCCATCATTAATGATTTCATAATTGTATATAATTTGTATACTTAACGTTAATTAGACGAGGTTAGCGAAGGAAGCTACGTAGGTTATGTTTGGTTAGGTTATATTGATAATATTGATATACGTACGATTCGTCATATAGTGTTAAAAGAAAAAAATAGAAAAATATTGGGGGTGGAAATTCCTAAAGAGTACCAATCCCAGTGTTATTAACATTGTTTATACACAAAACGTAGCATATACGAGGTGTGTGAGAAAAGTAATGAGACTGACGTTTCACTAACCAAAGTTTTTATATTTTTCAAACAATATTATTCCCTTCAAAGTAGTTCCCTTGGGCAGCTATACACCGGCGGAGTCGTTGTTCCCACTCTTGGTAGCAGCGCTGGAAGGCTTGAACTGGTAGGGCTTTTAACTGGTCGGTCACAGTCTTTTGAATTTTCTCCAGAGTTCCAAAGTGACCTCCTTTTAAGACATGTTTCAATTTCGGGAAAAGGAAAAAGTCACAAGGACTCAAATCAGGTGAATAGGGCAGTTGAGGAACCGTAGGAATGCGTTTTGAGGTCAAAAATTCCCTGATGGAAATGATCGTGTGATACGGGGCATTGTCATGATGAAGCATCCACTTGTCTGCAATGTCTGGTCTCACGCGAATCACTCTTTTCCTGAGCCTTTCAAGGACACCTTTATAAAACACTTGGTTGACAGTTTGTCCTTGAGAACAAATTCTTTATGTACGATACTCTTTCGGTCAAAAAGGCAAAAAGCATGGTTTTGATGTTTGATTTGTTCATTCGACATTATTTCGGTAGAGGAGATGACGGAGTGTGCCACTCTTCGCTTTGCCGCTTTGTTTCAGGATCATACTCAAATATTCAGGATTCATCACCTGTGTCCACACGATTGAAGAATTCTTGGTCATTGTCAATCCTCTCAAGAAGATCAACGCACACGTTTCTTCGATTGTCCTTCTGTTCCGTTGTGAAGTTTTTCGGCACCAATTTCGCACAAACCTTTCGCATGTCCAAATCGTCTGTCAAAATTTGATGTAAGGTGGAAGTTTTTAAATTTAACTGTTCATTCATCATCCTTATTGTTCAACGACGGTCTGATCGTACAAGAACCCTCACACGCTCAACGTTTTCGTCAGATTTTGAAGTTGAAGTTCTCCCTGAGCGAGGTTGATCTTCAACGTGTTCTCGGGCTTCCAAAAATGATTTGTGCCGGCGGAAAACATGTGCTCTTGATAAGCAATTTTCCCCATAGGCCTGTTGCAACTTTTCAAAGGTCACACTCACGAATTCCCCAAGTATAACACAAAACTTGATTGCACAATGTTGCTCTAAATTCCGATGCTCCATTTTCGTAACACACAACAAAAACACAACTTCACTGATGGCACTGTCAAAAATAATGTGTTGGTTGAACGGAGTAGAAACTCGTACTGAACATGTGGAAGGGATGAACAAACCGGTCTAGCACAGACCGGTAGACACAGCGTTGCCAGTTCGCTCGCAGTGTCACTAATCTCATTACTTTACTCACACACCTCGTATTGCCAGGAAAATACATTACGAAAAACATACACAGTGGTGTTGAAACTGGGTAATTTCTCTTGATTACCTTCTTAAAATCTTTGGTTATACGTGGCGATAAGTGAATTGTATTGTTAATAGTCTATTTATCTATGCATTAATTTTATGTCTTTAAATTCATTACAATTTTTTAAATACCCTATTTTTATTTTATTTTGAGATTTATACTAACAGACTGATAAAAATGATGTGATTTATTAACATTTTTTATAATACCTGTTTTTTTACCTGGCTGTTTTTCAAGGATTGCACTCTGCTCTCATATTTCATTCCATAAAATGTTTTTCTTTTATATCTTTTGAGAAAATCTTCTCTATAAATAAATACGTCATTTTAACTACATGTAACTCCTTTGCAAGAGGCGCAAATTTCATTTCCGTACATTAAATGTCCTTTTGACATTTCGTCTATACTCGTGTTTGTCAAGCAGATAAAACCAAAGGCATTTTATTCGATTTTTATGAAATTTTGTATCAAGATGCTTAGCTATAAGGCGGGAAATGTATGTGTAAAGATATTTCATAAAATCACTAGTTCAAAACGGTGACTGTTATCTTTTTAGACACAGGTGAAAGAAAGAGTGATCGAGAAAACGTTTCTGTCGCCAAGCTTCCGCTATGTAGATTGAATACCTACCTAGTTTCCTCTTCACTCGTAACCCGATCTGCTTCTGTCGTCATAAACTTTTCTAGCTACCATACCGTTTACACCTTAGATACTTTCAAGTTTTTTTTTCTCTTAAAGGCTAAAAGTTTTCTATCAGACTTTTCTCCACTGAATACATCATCATTCTTATTTCTTTACATTCTTAATTTCTAATTTTAATTTGGTTTTCGATAAATTAACTTTTTACCGTTTACCCTTGGACATACTATTATCAAATCAATCATAATAACAATAAATTTTAACAATTATTTAGCTGTTCTGTAAGTACTTATTCGACTGTAATTAGCGTGAAATGACTGCCGTTCTTCGAAAAAACGCTAATATAGTGGCTATACATGAAATTTATTATTTAAATTGATTAAATTCATTACAAAACGTATACTATTTACAATTCTTATTGTATCTCCTTCATTAATGAGAGTTCATATAGTTTCACAACGATACTAAATTTTAGATCGCATTTACTTGTTTCACTACCTGGTTCGTTTTACTGGCTTTTGTTATACCGACTATTTATCTTTAAATTCCTTCATCTTAGTTGTATGCACCGAAATCATCAGACCAAATTCTCCACTCGGTAACGTAAAATGTACATAACTTGTTTTAACCTATCTTTGCTTGAATTGAATATGTCATCCGCATTTTAAAATGAATTATATAATATTTCCGAAAGATTTGAAAGCCGAATAACCTTTTCATTCGACCAATAAAGAATTTCATCAATATACATATTAAGGAGTACAGGGATAGCCTAATCCCACACTCATTACTCTCCTTACTTCTTAGGTCAAATTTTGCCGATTTTTAGCATATTTATGAGGCTATTTACGAAATATTGTTTCTTAGAACAGCGATAATTTGACATTATCAAATGCATTCATCCCAACTATAAAAGTTACATTAGTTTTACAAATTAATACCTGGTACTTTTTAACGATCTGATTCAAAGTAAATACTATACAATTTTTAATGTGACATTTCCGAAAATCCGTTTGTTATTTCCGAATAAAATTTTAATGAATTCTAAAGATCTTGAACTTTCATCGAGACATAACGTATTTTTAACATTAATTGAATAATTTGAAATTTTTTTGTTTAAGTTATTGACAATCCATAAAATATTTTTTTCGTTTATAATTCAGTAACTTAATATTTTCTTGCTTAAGTAACTTTAAATTAAAATGTTTTTAGTTCGTTTTATTTCTATTAATTAATATTATTATTATTCCGAATCTGCTCGTTGCAATCTGTTCAACTAACAACAATAAGCAATCCCCCCTCACGGCCCAAACGGATGAGGATGATACGTATGACATGTAAGTGTGGTGAGGTCTTGTAATGACTCGCCAAAACATTCCTCAATCGTATGGTTAATTAAATCCCGACCACTAAAGTACACTTGTATCCACAGCCTAGACCTTACAAAAACTAACTAACGTTTACTAGGATTTGAACCTCAGAACCTTTGTCCTTTAATTATCTTTAAATTACACTTTGTTTTATGGTTTATTTGGTTCATATACTTTTGATAAACTATTTCCTTTCAAACAAGAATAATGTGAGAAAATTGAATTAGAATTATTTCTTATTTTTCTTGCGTTTATTATTATTTTTAATTATACTTTTCTTTACTTTTTTTTAATAACAATTGCTTTCCTTTGACTAGCGAGGAAAACTTAACTTATATATGAGAAAGAGTATTCGAGTACTGTTGGCAATTCATTTCTTCTATAATGAAAAACAGTAAAAGAAAATAAAAATATAGAACTTGTGGATTTATGAAAACAATAGATTACACCACACAATAATCGTATAGCAGCTTAACAACTAATGAAAAATGTAACGGATTATGATAAATAATCCAATCCATTATTTTAGTTTAATTAAATAAAAAGTTGATTTTTTCTTTAGATTTAATAATACTTTTACAGCGAAGATATAATAATTCTTTTTTTGTTTAGCAACAGCGTAAAATTTTACTCATAATATATGTGTAAAAAAAAAACTGATGTTGACCCACATGATTTCCTTGTACCCAATTTAATTATATGTACACATTTTTTGCTGCATTTCATTTAAACCTATTTCGTTTGAAAGTGAGATACGATCCTCCAATTCTTTAATAAAGTGGACAGTTAAACAATTAAAGTTGGAAGTCTTTAATAAAGTTGGACAATTGTTAAAATATTAATCTTATTAACATTTTTCTTAAGAAAAATGGTCCTAAAAATTTGCTTAGCATTTTGTATTAGTTTATATATTATTTTTGTTTCAAGTCGCTCAAGTAGATGTGTGGTGTAAATGAGAACGTGTCGGAACCATCGGTTCGAATCCGATTTCATGTAAATATATTATTTATTAACTTTTTTTTTTAATTTAAACATATTGATTTTTTAATAATTATTAACTTCTGATTGTAAAAATTGTTAAATAGTAAAAATAACTTCTGATTTTTTTCATATTTTTTTTTAATATTTGTTATTATTGAATTATTATTTGATAAATTCATTTTTACAATCGGCAATCGGAGGTTAATATTATTAATAAATCAATATATTTAAATTTAAAAAATTAAAAAAAAAAAGGATTCAAACCGAGTCAGATTCGAACCGATGTGCCTTCCCCTTGAAAGATCCAAATATTTCATTAATTAAAATTTTATGTGGCTATAACTCTGGAACCGATGAAAATAAGTACCATTTATGATATATCATTGAAACGCTCCAAATGAAGGCTTATTAATGCAGTTAAGAAACAGTCCAAAATACTGATATTTCAAAATTGAAACCTCGCTTTATTTATAGGTCTGACTGTATACACATTTTTGGCCCAGAAGTTGACCCAGTGTTGAAATAAAAAAATTCAACATTCTACAGCTAAATCGTTTTTAAGTTATGCGAAATACATACGTACGAACGTACAGACGTCACGCCGAAAGTAATCAAAATGGATTCAGGGATGATCAAAATGGATAGTTCCGTTGAATTCTGAAAACCGAAATTTTTCGCGATACAATATTTTCTTTACTTCGTACAAGGAAGTAATAAGCTAAAAGGAGTAAAAATAAATAAATAAATTATAAAACTAGATAATTTATTTGATGTCAAACTATACTATTTATTTTACAAAATATAGTCTTCATCTGAATAAATAAAAATCTGAAAATATGTAGCGTTTATCAACAGGGAAAGTGGCAAAAAAGTAGATTGTTTAAAAAACTACGCTTTTTTATAAGAACTTAATTTATATTCCAGAAGTATAAAATTCTTAATTAAAAGTATATTTTTATCTTCAAAAATATAACAAGAAACAATATCTGAATAAAGATTTCCATAAAGGATAAAGAAGAATTTGTAAAATAAAAAAAATTTTTTAAAATGTTTTATATTAAATGAAATCTCTTCAACTTCCTCCCAGCTACGCTGACAGGAATTTTCGTTTTATTTGTTAGTACGTCTGAAATTCCAATACTATAACATCAATTACCATGAAACATCAAGTTCACTTGTATGGATATCTCCTGTAATTAGTTATGTTATTAATTCGAATATTTACTACATTCAATAAATACATTGTCAGCGATAACGTTTTGTTAATTTAAGAATAGTTTTAATTGCTTAAAATAATTCAAATATGCATAATAAATCAAAAACTATGGATAGATTATTTAATACATGTTTAAATCGTATTAATGGAATTGTTTTAGAGATTTGGATACAAGCAAATAACATTTTCCAAAATTCTGCTCTTGAAGAACGACTTTTGTTTATTTTATTTTGTACTAGCAGACCCGCACTGCTTCGCTATTGCTAGATTTAAGTGTATATATGTATAGATTAAATGAACACAATTGAAAGTTAGATAAAACATTAAAAAACTGAACATTACGGAACTTCACAAAATTTAACCTTTCACTTTTCTGTTTTTCCCTTATCCCATCTTCCTTATTTCCCGTTTTCCCTTATTTCCGTTCTCCCTTTGCCCGCATATAAATCGGTCCAGTAGTTTTTTAGTCTATAGCGGACAAACATACGTACAAACGTGTGTACGTTTGTGCAATTGTGCACGTTTGTGTGTAAGTTTGTACAATTTTGTACAAACATGTGTACAAAAAGAAAGTCTGTATATTTCTTTGTTTGTTTCGTAAATATCTCGACAACGTCGTCACCTAGCGGATTTAATTTTTGCAAAACTTTTTCTTTTCACGTAGCAAATATATGTTCAAAATATTTGCCAAATCGGTTCATAAATATAATTTTTCTAAATATCTCAACCCGTGCCACTTAGCAGGTCCATTTTTTTGGAAAAATATTTCTTTTCGCGTACCTAATGTATATTCTGAATATGAGCCAAATCGGACCATAAATACAATTTTTCGAAATATCCTGATTCCAGCGCTACCTAGCGGAACCCAACTAATTCAGAAACCTTTGCGGGGGTGCGCAAAATAAATCACCAAAATTTCATCGCAATTGGATAAATGGTATAGGAACGCATACGGGACAAACAAACATTCATTTTTATATATACAGATTACACACGTACAACTGCCTTTGATACTGGAATGAATTCTAAGTTAATTTTACAGAGGGCACCTATCCCTTGATCCTGGTATTATGCCAAAAACACAACACAACACAAACAAGTTAGGCGAAGTTGAGAGGAAGGGTCAACCCCTCAACTTAAACGTAAGTTAGGGTCTGGAGGGTACCTTTCGGCCGGGAACGGTATCTTTCCAGGGTAGGGAGATCTAGACACAGGGTTGCGAGACGGGTGAGTATCGTACAAAAGTTACACTTACATGGTAGAATAAAATAATACACAAGTAGGAAGTCACACATAGGATCAAATGACATATCAAGTGTGTATAGCAGGAAGGAGTGGACGTCCCCTCACAATAATATTAATTTATGTTTTGTTTCGAGAAACAAAAGCCAAAAACACAAAACATTTTTAAAGAAAATAATAAATATGTAGTAATGTATTAATTGCATTTACAACGACAACTTTTAGAAAAAGTGCTTTTCATTACTATTATTAAAAAAAAAAAAAATGTGAAAATATATAAATGAAATAAATCTATAGTAAAAATTACTAAGTAAATTATAGGTAAAATTATTTCTTATTCACTAGATACAATAAAAAGCAGAACATAAAAAATTATCTTCATTTATTCAAATAGTTCTATTTATTATTATAAACAGTTACTCATGAAAAATACCAAGTTTATGTAGAATACATTTACGAATAATGAATGTATTACAAGCACCTTCCTCTCACAGCCAAGCTTATACTTTCGTCTAGCGCACTCTACAAATAACTATAGTACAAGACTTTTTTTTTTAAATTTACAGAGCTGTTCAAATTTGACGCACCTGAATAGCTTAAGAACTATTTTGAAAGATACCTATGCTTGTAATATTGCACTAGGCTGTGTGTAAAGTTCAACGCGAACTTTGTCTTCAAGGCTCGTCGTATATGAGCATGAGAGAGCTGGCGCAAAGGGAGATGTAAGAAGAGGCTGAAGATTCCAGCAGCCTCAGCTTCCGTATTTCTGATCAGCAGAAAAATGTTATTACCGAGAATTATCTCAAGAATGATGGCTCAAATCTCTGAAATTTTTACTAAACTTCTTGTGTAGTTTGGGGATATGACGTCGTGTACCGAATTCTACAACTGAGTCATCAAATTTAAAGAAGGGCAAGAAACTCTAGAAAATGAATCGCAATAGGCATTTAAGGTCAAGTGTGATAAATTACAATATCGATCGAACTGTGTGACCTTATTGAAGATGATCGGAATTGTACGATTGATGAAATTACTTCGGTAATGAATGTGCCCATTCCATTATCACAAAGCACTTAGAGTTCCACAAAGTCTGTGACAGGTAGGTTTCAAGATTTGAAATGGTGAGACATGGGTAATTATTATACTCCCGAGTCGAAATCGGTCGTATAGTTTCATAGCAATGGAGAGCCTTGCATCGTAAAGGCGAAAACGCATTGGTTGACTTAAATTCCACATGATTTTCTTTTTGAACCAGAAGGCCTATTGCACAACCATTGCACTATAAATGGCACGTCCTAGTTCCGGCTCTCGGGCAAAGTGAAAGCCACCTACCGAAACAAAAGCATCGTCAGCCGATCGATCAGAGATGTGATTCTTCATCACGACAACTCCAGGCTTCATATAGTCGTTAGCAATCGGGATAAGCTGGACGAAATTTACTGAGGAATCTTAAAACATCGCCCGTACGATCCAGATCCTCCTAAGATTACTGTTTGTTTGGGTTATTAAAAGAAGCATTGAGAGGACATCGATTCCGGAACAACAACGAATTAGAAAAGTTCGTGAGCAGTTGTATGGTGTATAATGTTTTTCACTATTCTGAGAGCAAAATACAGTTTTTTTATTATTTATATTTCTCATAATATTCGCTCAAAAACTGAGTATTTTTTTTTCGAATCCGACTCCCCGTCTTTTTTTAAAAATATATTGATTTATTAAAAATTATTAACCTCAGATTGGGAAAAAATATGAAAAAACGATTAAATAAAGTTTTATGTAATGTTCATTTTAATTATTGATATATCAATATATTTAAATTAAAGAAAAAAAATATATATATATATATACGTATATGAAATAGGATTCGAAACGTTGCGTACATGATTACGGATCCGATACGTTCTCACACTACATAAGTACTTCATCGACGTAGACATAATTAATATATAAACTAATATAACCCGTCTTAACGCCAGAACATCATCAACTAATCTATTACAATGAGAACATATTATTATAAATACATAAGTTTTAAAAATAAAAATTAATGTAACATTCAGAATAACAATAAATACAAAGCGAAATAAATGAATTACTAACACACAAAAGTTTATACAAATAGTATGAAATATATAACAATGGCATTATCATAATTATATTGAAAAGAAAACATCTCAATCAGTGGTAATCTTGGTCTTATATTATTATTTTGTTAAATATCTAACACAAAAACTTGAAAAAACAATTTATTAACGTCAATTTTTCAGATGACTTAAACATATCGATTCTATTATTTGTTTTAATTAATAAATAAATAATCTTCTTATTAAGGAATAACATAAAGTAATATTATCAGAATTAAATTCAAGTTATTTACATTTTTGTAATACCGAAGATGGTTTGCGATTAAAAGATTATTTAATAATAATCATTATTAAATAATTTAAATATCGAGAGGGAAATTTCCCCTCAATAGAAAGTTGGATTTTTTCTATTCTTTTAATGTTTTATAAGCTAATATTTTTTTTTTTTAATTTTAAAACAATGGTTTTCTTTTAAGACGAAACTTGCTTTAAAAAGTAGAAGATAATTTTTCATTAATTAGAAAATAATCAAAATAATTTTCAACATTTGTAAAAAGAAAACAATTGTGCGCTAATAAAGTATACTTTGTCTAATCTTAATTTATATTTACATTTTTACCTCTATTAATTCTCACAAACACCTATTCAAATTCATCAGAATTCCATTACTTTGTCTAATCATTTCAATTATGTTCACATTTTTACCTTTATTAACTCTCACAAAACACCTACTCGAATTCTTCAGTATTTTATTTTGTCTGATCACTTAAATTCATGTTCACAGTTTTACCTTCACAGAACACCTACTCGAATTCTTAAGTAATATTTTACGAGCGCATATTTTAGGTGTTTTCTCTTAACACATGTTGAAAGTTATTTTGATTATCTAATCACTGAAGAACTATTTTCTTCTTTTTAGAGCAATTTCGTTTTAAAAGAAAACCATTGTTTTAAGCTTTTTTTTTAATTTCTCTACTTTTTAATCTCCCTCCCGCATTTGTTCATTCAAATGGCATAAATTCATTTTCATCGGTTTATCATTTTATCTTACTCTATCCAACTCTACTAGCGCTGCGTAAGAAGTAAAGTAAAACATGAACTCTCGCCCGCTTCGCCTTTTCACTTTCATTCGCTCGCTTTTCATGGTATTTTTGACGCGGTTTCTCCAACCGTCATTTATGTTGTGTTCTAGTTTTTTTTGGTTTTGTATTCTTTGGTTTTATTTTTTGTTCCCACGAGAATCTTAACTATCCTCACAAAAAAAATGATTTTGTTAGAATAGCAAAAGAGGAATGACACATGATTTTGTTATAGTAATAAAATTAATTTATTTAGAATAGCAAATCTGTGTTAAACAAAGATGGTACACCAATATATAATGCGAAAGGTAAAGTCGATAGATGGGTGGAATATATTGAAGAGTTATACGGAGGAAATGAATTACAAAATGGTGTTATAGAGGAAGAAGAGGAATTTGAGGAAGATGAAATGGGAGAAACAATACTGAGATCTGAATTTAAGAGAGCATTAAAAGATTTAAATCGCTGAAAGGCTCCTGGAATAGATGGAATACCTGTAGAATTACTGCGCAGTGCAGGTGAGGAAGCGATTGATAGATTATATAAACCGGTGTGTAATATTTATGAAAAAGGGGAATTTCCGTCAGACTTCAAAAAAAGTGTTATAGTAATGATACCAAAGAAAGCAGGGGCAGGTAAATGTGAAGAATACAGAACAATTAGTTTAACTAGTTACGCATCAAAAATCTTAACTAGAATTCTATACAGAAGAATTGAGAGGAGAGTGGAGGAAGTGTTAGGAGAAGACCAATTTGGTTTCAGGAAAAGTATAGGGACAAGGGAAGCAATTTTAGGTCTCAGATTAATAGTAGAAGGAAGATTAAAGAAAAACAAACCGACATACTTGGCGTTTATAGACCTAGAAAAGGCATTCGATAACGTAGACTGGAATAAAATGTTCAGCATTTTAAAAAAATTAGGGTTCAAATACAGAGATAGAAGAACAATTGCTAAGATGTACAGGAACCAAACAGCAACAGTAACAATTGAAGAACATAAGAAAGAAGCCGTAATAAGAAAGGGAGTCCGACAAGGATGTTCCCTATCTCCGTTACTTTTTAATCTTTACACGGAACTAGCAGTTAATGATGTTAAAGAACAATTTAGATTCGGAGTAACAGTACAAGGTGAAAAGATAAAGATGCTACGATTTGCTGATGATATAGTAATTCTAGCCGAGAGTAAAAAGGATTTAGAAGAAACAATGAACGGCATAGATGAAGTCCTACGCAAGAACTATCGCATGAAAATAAACAAGAACAAAACAAAAGTAATGAAATGTAGTAGAAATAACAAAGATGGACCACTGAATGTGAAAATAGGAGGAGAAAAGATTATGGAGGTAGAAGAATTTTGTTATTTAGGAAATAGAATTACTAAAGATTGAAGAAGCAGGAGTGACATAAAATGCCGAATAGCACAAGCTAAACGAGCCTTCAGTAAGAAATATAATTTGTTTACATCAAAAATTAATTTAATGTCAGGAAAAGATTTTTGAAAGTGTATGTTTGGAGTGTCGCTTTATATGGAAGTGAAACTTGGACAATCGGAGTATCTGAGAAGAAAAGATTAGAAGCTTTTGAAAAGTGGTGCTATAGGAGAATGTTAAAAATCAGATGGGTGGATAAAGTGACAAATGAAGAGGTATTGCGGCAAATAGATGAAGAAAGAAGCATTTGGAAAAATATAGTTAAAAGAAGAGACAGACTTATAGGCCACATACTAAGGTATCATGGAATAGTCGCTTTAATATTGGAAGGACAGGTAGAAGGAAAAAATTGTGTAGGCAGGCCACGTTTGGAATATGCAAAACAAATTGTTAGGGATGTAGGATGTAGAGGGTATACTGAAATGAAACGACAGGGAATCTTGGAGACCTGCATCAAACCAGTCAAATGACTGAAGACAACAAAAAAGCAAATCTGTTGCTCATCGTATCAAAATCAGATAACTTACAGTAATAAATCAATAACGATAGGTTAGAGTAACAAATCTATCTTGTTATCGTAAGAAAATCGTTTCGCAACCACAAAAAACCCTTAGTTACCGAAACATATGATTTTTTTTTATCCGTATGTAAACAAAGAAATATGTTTTCACCATGTCCGCCATATTGGATTTAAAACAATATTAAATATGTTATATCGTACTGTTATTAGAAAACTGTGTGCAAAATTTCAGCTTAATTGGATAACGGGATGTGTCAAATTTCAATTACTAAATTTGACTTATACAAGATTTCGAACACAAGAAAACCACTGAAAAAATATAAAAATATTACTCGATTTCCTGAAATTGTGTTTTTGATTAATTAACGATGTATTAAAAATTGTGTAATGTGTTAAAAGTGTGTACGATAAAATCTTTCAGAATAAATAATAATGTATCAATTTTATTAATGTAGGCTTTTGAGAATAAAAGGAATTGTTACGGTATAAATGAAGATCTGATACAACTCATAATTGCTGTCTACGCTTTGTGTATTCTAAGTGTTACGATAATGTTAAAAGAAGCCTTTGTGCTAACACTTGAATAAAATATTCTATTTAAATTTTATAACGAAATAAAGGCAATTTGATTAAAAATTTGGTACTTTGCCTTTTAAAAGGTAGCAAAATAACATTGAAATTTTGTGTTATTTGTATAAAACTCATATCTTAAAACCAATTAATAAATAAAAATATTATTCTTACATTTACTTATTCTATAATTTATTTTATTCCTTAAAGAAAAGAAATTGTTATCAAATATTTAGATTATTTATTTTTAAAATAGTAAAAATTTTAAAAATTCGTACGTTAGCTTAAGTGATGTTTTTTCTACTGTATAATAAACCGCTGTTGCAAACATTTCAAATGATAATACTTAGGCTACTTCAACAATTTTTTTTTATTATAACGACACAGCAACTTTACAATCTGTTCAGCAAGATAATTGAACAATAAGTAAATAAGATGTATTTGAACAAATATTAAGTTGCCACAGACCCAGCGGCTTGCGACTTAATAATGAAATAGAAGAGCACTCCAAACAGCCAGACCATAAAGTCATCTAATTGAAACGATAAGACAAACCAAGAATATTTTTCTTCATCAGTCTTGAAAAATCACTGACCGTGTTATCTAATAAATTGACCAAATAATACGGGTGCCGATCCAAACTATTTTGATACCATAGACTGACCAGAGAGATTTCCTGCCGAACGGTTCAAAACTTAAGATCATTACGCAGGTTGTCCCATATAAAACGCAACCCAACCTTATATTGGTAGGTATTTAAATAATAAAAAGGCACGTGTAAATGTATACGTAATTTTCATTATTATTACCATCCATTACCTTACATTTAGAGTAAATGTTGGAAGTGGCCGACATCTTGAATACAAGCTTCAATTCTTTTTACAGCGTTTCTTGCAACTTTTTTCAAAGTTTGTGGCTGGATATTTAATAGAGCTTGTTCAATATTGACTTTCAATCGTTCAAGTGTTCGTGGTTTGTTGCTGTAGGCTTTTTCTTTGAGGTAACCCCATAGAAAATAATCTGCCGTAGTCAAATCTGGAGATCTTGGTGGCCACAAGCCTCGACCGATAACACGATTACCAAAGAATTCCTCAACGAAATCAGAAGTTGAACCTGCGTAGTGCGATGTTGCACCGTCATGTGGTAGCCAGCAATGTCTGTCTTCCTCTTCCAAGAGTGCAATGAACTGAAGTAAAATATCCTGATATCGTTCTGCATTAATGGTGTACTCGAAAAAAATTGGACCGATTATTTTCTTCCACGATATCGCACAACTTCCGCGGGTGTAATTGTTTTTCGTGATAAACGTGGGGATTTTCAGCGCTCCAAATTCTACTGTTTTGGCTGTTTACGTAGCCATCCAAATGAAACCGTGCTTCATCTGTGAAAAATAACGAATCCATAACATTAATTCCCTCACGCAGAAATCGACGGAACCGTTGACAATATTGTAGCCGTTTTTCTTTGTCGGGCTCAAGAAGTCGATGAACCGATTGAATGCGATAAGGACGTAATTGTAATCGTTTGGTCGCCCGATGAACAGTCGATTTAGTCAAATTAATTTCAGCAGACAAACGTCTGATCGATTTATTTGGCGAGGCGAGTAATCGGTCTTTGATTTCAGTGACTGTATCTGTATTCAACACTGACGCAGATCTTTTGTGTTCCTTGTTATTAACAGAACCGGTCTCTCTAAATTTTGCTACTAACCTTAATAAATGTTTTGTTAGGAGCTGGTTTATCTGGGTACTTATGGCGAAACAAATCTTGCACTGCAACCACTGATTTCGTACTGAAGTACGACTCAACAATGAAAACACGTTCATCTAGCGAAAACACCATCTTGTCTCTAGCATTACACTGAACGTTATGATTGCATTGTTGTTACTATCGGTAGTGTTCTACTGCGTCGCCGCGATGTTCAGATGTTGGACGAGTCCATTTCAGTAACGAGTAAGGGAGTAAGCTTGACTTTTGAAATTTCATGGATGAGTGATTGATGGGTTGCGTTTTATATGGGACATCCTATATTTGAGGCTATTGCTTATGTACCAGGGTATGTTGATCATTTTCCGCAATGTTTTTGTTTAATATACTTGAACGCTAAGAGCGTTCAAGTATATTAATACTGGAGTTGCACCCTGTACCCCACTATTCAAGCCCGTAAGTCCAAACAGGCTTCAAAATGGATTTATAAATCAATAATTTACTTTCTGTTGAAAGTCGAGATCTATGTCCTATCAGCCAGTACGTGTGTTTAAACTTGAGATCCAACTGTTTCCGCTTTGAAACGATATGAAATTGATATGTTTCGCCCAAGTAAATCGTCGATGAAATGAAAACTTTACAGTTTTGAGATTTCGGAATCGGAACATTGAAGTTTTAACAACAAAAGTTTCAACAAAATTAAAAGTTTTTTAAAAGTTTATATTACCTTTCAAATTCCTTCGAATATCCCTTCAAATAAGTTTGAAAAAGATACTTCCACCTTGATAAAGGTCCGTTAAGAATATAAATTAAGAAAATTATAAAAAGAAATTTTCCCACTTTAAATGTTGTAAGAATTATGAAAAGTTATAGAATTTATAACAGTCAAACTTTTACGAATACGATGATTTTGTTCGAGGAGTATTGTTCTTTTATGGACTAAAAGAAAATTTCCTTTTTTTTTTTTTAAATAAGAATTCCACCCTCTCCGCTTCGGGATGTAGTACCCCTTTCAATAGAGCCCGTAATACAAAGGCTTAATTAGAATTAACCCCATTTTAATACAGAGACCTTTACATAAAATTTCACAAATAATTGTTTTTAAACCATTCCTGAGCAGAAACAAAACATAAATTCCAATACCCACGGATATTGAGATAATTTTTATAAGTTTTATCCCGCATTTAATTTCATTATATTAATTAAAATAAGATTAGAAAAAAAATCTGTATTAATTTGATAAAATTGAAATACTACTTTAACGCGTTTTAGGTTAATCTACTCCCATCCATTTTACTGGGCGTTTGTTCTAAAACTTAAAAAAAACAAAGTACTTTTTAGACAAGTTAATATAATAATTTCGGATGAGGTCCTATTGTTGGTGTTTTATAATCAGTTGATATGATTTTCTATTTCTTTTTTGTGAACAGTTAGCTTTTTGGTTATCTTTGTTTTCTATTAAGAAGAAACGGTTTTTAAAATGGAAGAAAGGATTTTTATTGTGGAAAATTATTTAATTAAATCTTTTATTTTGTGCCAAGAAGCTTTACAATCGCAGCTTCCAAGTAAGAATGCACTGAATAAATCTTCAATCCATCGTTTGATAAAGAAATATAGAGGGACTGATTCTGTTTGTAATCAGAGACATAGCCGGAACGTTCAGTACTTAATGACGAAATGCTGGAAGATGTTAGGATAAAGTTTTTAAATTCACCTAACAAATCGTTAAGAAAACTTGAGCAACAAAAAGGAATATCTCTGTATAGTGTCTTTAAAGCTAACGTAACTTAAATCCGTACCGAATTCATGTATCACATGAATTATACCCGGTTGATTATGCTGCTAGGCTCCACTTCTGTGAATGGTTTAATCAGGTTGTTCGGGAAAACATTAAAATGTTGGATAATGTATTTTTTAATGATATGGTTTGCTTACATTTGAGTACTTACATTAATAGTTGGAACGATTGCTACTGGAACTCCAACAATTCTCACGTCATCATTCACGACATCTACACCCACAGAAGATTGTGTGTAGGGTACAATTTCCAGGAGATTAATAATTGGCATCATATTCTTTGAAAACACGTTTAAAGCAGACCTTTTCCAATAAACTGTAACGCATTGCAAATTTAGAATTAAATGAGAGATACAGTGGTTTCAACAAGATGGGGCCACAAGTCACAAGGCAAGAGCAACAATTCATACCCCAGTGACGAACTGAAATCCAAAATTACTCAGGAATTACGAGTCACTGGAAATGATCAGTTCGAAAGATTGCACGGAACGAAGAGTAAATGCTTGCATTGATAAAATGGTGGATATTTTCAATATTTGTTATAAAAAAAAATTTATCTCAATATAGTTTTGCACAAATAATTGTAATATTTATAACTCATTGCATTAAATAAGCACATTATTTTTATTTAAATCGGGTTGCTTATTTTGGGTTGCGTTTTAAAACACTGTATTATAATATATTACAAATGTTATAATATACATAGTTGTTCATCTTCAGAATAGATTTTTATTTTTTATATTTATTACTTAAAAACAGTAGAAATATATGTTAACGTTTTAATTTATTATTGAAAACTACTATTGATTTCAGAGACTGTTTTCCTAATGATTTCAGTAAAATTTTACTTCAATAAATATCTTAGTAAAATTATAATTAAAATTTTTCAATTTTTTTATAAATATCCTTTCTGAAGAAGTTGAGATCTCTGCAAATATTGTTAAAGAAAAGAGAGCAGTAAATATTAATTTTCCTTTTTATTCTGAGCGTTTAGATTCAGTGTTAATTTTGTTAACAAGAGACAAATATTCTTTTGTTAATTTTTGAACTTTATTTTTTAAATTATATTTTTGGTGAAAATAGACCCAATAAAAACGTGATAATGAAGTATTTTACTGTTAACAATTTAATAAAGATACTTTTTCATTTTATTTTAATATACATTTGTATACGCGCAGAATGGTGTAGTATTGTGTGTGCGTGTGTGTGTGCGCGCGCTCGCGAGCGCATTTAGGCTAAGGATATATAAAAACATCTAGTTAACAAATACCAGATGAAGGTGAACTTTTTAATAATATCCATGTATTTTTCGCTCTTTTATGCACTAAAACATCTTACAAACCTGATAACTAGGAATAAAAGCTATGTTATCATGGTATTGTAATTCCAAAGGCTAATGCAATATTTATAATTAGTGAGGTTACTATATATTAACAGAACTTTTCTTCGTAACAACAATTTACATCTTTGTAACAGAGATGAGAAATTTAATAATAGGATAATGAGATTTTTCTTATTTTTAATTTTAAAAAGTATTATTACTCGTATTATTATTATTATTATTATATTATTATTATTATTACTATTACTATTATTATTATCAGTATAGTTTGCTTGAAGTTTGTTTGTTTGTGGACATGTTCTATCACTTTATGCATTTCATTTGATGGATTGCTGAATTTGTATACCTTTACTGGTAGAATAATAACAATCAATCACATTCTCACTCTAAACACAACACAACACATCACACACACATATTTGTTCAATTGTTCCTCACTTTTGAAAAGTAATTTTCAGCTAAAGTAGAAAAAAGACATATAAAACTGGTGTATTATTACGTATCGCTGGTTCCTTACTTTATATGTGAAAGGAAGTAAGAATAAGGAGTATTGGGTCTGAATAAGTTGGTAAGCTATATATTCCTTACAACCTGACCCAATTTACAGAATATTTTAATAAATTTTTTTTTTTTCTAAATAATCTTAAAATAAATATAACACAACCAAGATTTGTAAAAACGTATATACATTATGTTATATATGTATTTATACATTCTTTCATTTATTTAATATTTTAAAATCTACAAGTTTCTGTGAGTCTGTTACTCTTTTACGCATGAAACTTTCCGTGAATATAGTTCTTATATCTGGAAAGAACATAGGACTATTTCCGATACGAAATATTTCAGGCCGTTTTAATGGTTTAATGGCTAACATTAACAACCAAATTTTGTTCCTTTTTTATACATTCCCGCCTCCCCCGAACCGAACACGCAATTAAGCATAATCTCAACTCCGGAGGGTGCTTTCGCCTCAAACTATCTCGAAAGGACACAAGATGCCGTCCAGGCAGCCAGGACTCGTTCTTTTTGCATGTCATACCTCAAATGAGTTGTTCTTAAAAACACAAAACAATTTAAATCATAAAATAAAAATTGAGAATGAGTACGGTTACATCCTTGTGGTGTTTGTTGAGTAGCGCTAAGAACCGTGCAAAATACTTTTTATCCTACGAAGGACGGGTTACCATTATAACTACTACTTGTAAAATGAAGGCCGACTACTCTAAAATTCGTATACTTGAGATCACTCTAAGTTTTGCTGATCAATCACCCTAAGTTTTGCTGATCAATCACCCTATGCTGACAAAACTGTTGTTCTGAAAAAATTGTAATACACAGATGGTTTTTATAAATTGGACAGGCTTTAACTGTTATTTATCGGTATTATTTTCACAAGCATGAGAATAATGAAAAGAGAGAGGGTCCAGTGGGCGAAAAATACAATAGTCAAAACATAGTAATACATATTTTGAAACACTCATTCCAATATCAATGACCTTTGATGATAATAATGAAAACGTTTTAAATTAGTTTTTTAATACGTTTTCTTGATGATGGAAGAATTTCATTTTATTCTTATTATTGCATTTTTATAAACACCACAAAATATTTCCGATTACATTTAACAAAGCAAAAATATTTTAAATCTATTTTCAGAAAGTTTATATTTCAAACTGATACTACTTTTTATTATCTAATCTATTTTTTATTAGCGCTTTGTTTCTCGAAGGACAGAAATGTGCGTTTGATTGCTTAATGAAAATTGATTCAACCGTTTTAAATTTATCTTGAAAGGTATTATATGTTATATGTATTACCATTATATGTTATGTTAGTTACATTTATACAAATATAAATACAAGAAATAATAAGTTAAATATAAGAAATAATAAGTTCTTGTGAAAGAATCTCGGAAAATGGCATACAGCAGAGTTCGCCGTTGAGCGGTACCTTGTTTACCGTTGCCATTAATAAATTGGTATTAGCCATTGCAGTAGAAATCAGCAAAAGCGTCTATGTTGATAATCTGGCAATTGTGTATGCCAGCAACAAGACTGCTATGGTGAGGTACAAATTGCATCGAACGATCAATGCTCTAAATGAAATAACAAGGAATAACGGATTCCAATTCTCACCAGAAAAAACGTGCTGTGTACACTTTTGTAGGAAGAGAATTCCTCATCAAAGTCCTGCGTTGACAATTGATGATAATCCAATACAATATAAAGACAATGTAAGATATTTAAGACTAGTATTGGATAAATCCCTTACATGGGGATTACATATACAGGACTTGAGTGATAGATGCAAAAGAGCCCTAAACATTATAAAATGTTTATCGAACTTAAATTGGGGCTCAGACAAAGAGAAATTATTGAGATTGTATAAAGCATTGGTTCAATCTAAACTAGACTATGGATGTATCGTATATTCTTCATCCGCTAGAAAGTCGCATTTAAAAAAATTAGTTCATAATAGCGGAATAAGATATGCAACAGGCGCTTTCCGCACAAGTCCGGCGGCTAGTCTGATGTCTGAAGCCGGAATAATGCCACTACATTATAGAAGAGAGATCCTTTTACTAAGATACGCAGCAAATATATGGGCTTATCCTGCCCATATAAATAATAAACTTTTCAACAACCATCCTATGGCTGCATTATACGAACGTCGTGCTACCTATTCCAGACCAGCCGAATTTGGGTACCACGAATTAAGAAGTAAATACGAAATTGCCGTTCCAGATACATTGGCAATTTCTACTAGAGAAATACCGCTATGGCTCTTGCCAGCGGTAAATACAAGTTTGGATCTCTCTGAAGGAGAAATAAAAAAGAAACCAGCAGTGATCATCCAACGGGAATTTTTAGCAACCGTCGGTATTTACGAAGAACATATTAGAATTTATACTGACGGTTCTAAAACCGAACATGGTGTTGGATGCTCAATATATGTAAATGGAGAAGCCCACTTTTGGAAACTGCCAGATGTGGCCAGTATCTACATGGCAGAACTCACTGCAATTTAGCAAGCTCTTCGCTACACTGAACACTATTGCAAAGAGAGAGTGCTAATATGTTCCGATTCTTTACGTGCACTTGTCGCAATTCGGAACAGGAACATTAAGGATGTCCTAATTGCAAACATCCTGTCCATTTTATACGTTCTAAAACAACGAGGACAGCAATGCGTATTTTTATGGACTCCGGGGCATGCTGGTATTACACGTAATGAAATCGCAGACGAAGCTGCCAGAAAGGCAACAGTCTGCGATGATTTGGATGCATTTCCTGTAAGAGTGGCAGATGTTAAAAACCGTCTAACAAACATAGTAAAAAACAAGTGGAATGCTGAATGGAGGAGTTTAAATACAAAATTAAACTCAGTAAAAACTTAGAATCGGTCACACGCGATTAACAAATATATATTTTTTAACCGGCGAAGTGAGACCAATGTGCGGTGTTTGTAATAAAACACTGACAATCAAGCATCTAATAGAAGAGTGTACCATATATGAGGACCTCAGAAAGAGGTTCCATCTTAGAAATAATATTAGTGCTGATCTGGACAATGGAAATGAAGAAAATATAGTTGCATTTTTACACGCCAGTGGACTCCTAAAAAGTCTATAAAATGAAAGTTTAAAGCTGTGATAAAACAATCTCTAAGCACTAGTTTTATATATATATAAAGAAATGGTATTGATAAGTTGAAATTTTAATTTCATGGTCTTTTGAGAACCTTATCTCAAATTTTAAAATCGGGGCCCTTTACACCCCGTAAGTGTTTGTGATTGTCCTTGTCTTTTATGTCTTAATGTATATTGTGAAGTTTGTGTTTTTAAATAAAATGTAAGGGCCCTTTACACCCTTACATATGACGATCCTGAAGGAGATAATAATTTCTTTTAAAGAATGTGACGAGGGCTAATGACCTTAGCAGTCGATGCCCATAAAAATTCAGAAAAAAAATAATAAGTTACATTATTACTCTAGTAACTAGGAAGAACAAAAAGAGATCGCGTATTACATTAAAGCTATATTAAGCTAATAGAATTCTACTCAAAAAATGTTACACAAAATTATAAAACATTTAATTCACAATTAGAAAAAAATTAGAAATAGTCGTTTAGAATTGACTTTTTTGTGAAAACCATTTAGTTCGTATTCGAATTTTACTAAATAAAAAGTTTCTGCTAAAATGAAAATTCAACCCCTAATACTTAAGATCACACTAATAATGTTTAATTTAATCGCTTTTATTTTGAGACTTTTTGTGCAAAAAATCAATTTCTTGATATCAGTATTTAATTAAGGAATAAAAAACAATTCTTAACATTTTTGCAAGTGTAACGCTTTATGGCAGTGATGTATTGACATAAAGAAAACAAAAAGAGGCTTTCAGGATATGACATAAGACAATGAAGAAAATTAGGCAGTATAAAATGAAGAGATTTTAGGGAAAATTGGAAAATGAAGAAATCTATGGTAGAATTTTTGAAGGACAAGATGTTTGGCCGTGGAGTACATAATTCAGCGTTCTAGAAGAAATTAGAGAATAAAAATCAGAAGCCGAAAAATTAGAACATATGAAACACATAATTGGGATGTAGGATGTAAAATCTGTTCCGGTGCTAAGAGATGGCTCAAATTAGAAAGAAATGAATTAAACAACTGATGTTCTGCAAAAAATATAAAAACACAAATTTATTTAAATTAATTTGATTACACTGATATACTTTAATAACAAATATTAACTGCACGTTATTAAAATTATAATTTAACAGTTATTTTCTTAATTTTATGTCGTTATACAATTTATTTTTATTATTGAGTTTTTATTTAAGATGTACAAGGCACAACTGACTTATGAAAATGATATAAGAAGAAATTTATATACACAGTTAACAAACACTCCAGTAAAATAGGATGAAAATTTCAAATACCAGTATAGGATTACATATATATATATATATATAACTTTTATTTCAGTAACTGACAGAAGTATATATTTTTAAGATTTCCCAGTTCCATTATAGAACTTTTGACAGCGCTTCCAGCAGTTTGCTACCATTCCAATATGCTTTAAAACAGTCGTTATTTTTATTATACCAGAAGTAACGGTAAAATTAGTCCAAACACGATATTTTTATTCAGTAGAAAAATCCAATATAATATTTTATATCAAAAAGAAAATACTCGAAAAACCTTTTACAGAAATTATACTTTTATTTGGGCCAAGTCCGAAGGACCTAGTACACTCGTAGGTAATTAGAAACTAAATAGTACCAAAAGAATAATTAAACACGAAAAAATCGTAACATTTATTAAATCTTAACACTGATAATTTTTTTTTTTTTTTTTTATTAAAAATGCTTATATGATACTTATTTAACGTATTACTATTATTATATTTCAATTGGAGTATTTTTACAAATTAGTCAAAATAGATTCAGGGATGGTCAAAATGGATTCCGTTGAAATCTGAAAAACGGAACTTTTCGCGATTACAATAAGGCTTTTACTTCGTACAAGGAGATAAAAATAGGTAAATAATTTATAAAATAAAATAAATTAATTAATAATACGAGGTGTGTGAGAAATGTAATGATTATCTGATATAGCTCCCGTCGGTTCGTGAGATTGCATAACAGCGCAATGTCAAATACCTGCAGAGGCTTGAAAATCATGTAAACCACTTTGCAATTAATCTACTCGATAACAGCAGAGGAGTCCGAGGGTTGAAATGTGCCCATGTACTAGACCTAGGTAGGGTCTGCATAACAGTTTGGAATCACCGTCAAGTTTAATGGTGTCGTATCTAATTTCTTGTTACTTCTCTTTCTTTTTATTTTTTTTTTATTTGTTATTAATGTTTGTTTTGTGGCCTATATAGTGCTGAAATTATTCGTTTGTGATTTATGACTGAGCTTGAAATTTCATAGTGAACCTTAAGTTTACTTGCAACTATTTATTGTGTATTATTTGTTTTGGGGGTTCCTTAAGGACCTCCTTATCAGATGCTTTTATCAGGAAACTTACTTACAGTTCCGCAGGAGAGCCGATTGTAATTATAATTGTTATTGAGCACAAAAAAAAAAATTTTTTGAAGCGTAATTTATGTAAAAATACGGGGGATAGAAAATTTGAATTTACATTTTAATTTTGTAATGTACGGAAAAAATAATTTCAAGAAATAGGATCACATTTAGAGAAACATTAAAAAATTATTTTTGTCAATTTGTGTTATTAAACATAAATTGCTTTGTTCGTTACTATCTATTTTCATCTTATATCTTAGGACTTCTCCCTTTAGATAAAATAATTCCCCTAAGAAATGTGTTTATTTTAATTTATACACGGCACGAATTCCTAATGTAAAAGGCAATTAATACACACTTTCACACACACACACACACACACACACACACACACACACACACACACACACACAGAGAGAGAGAGAGAGAGAGATGATGAAATGTTGAACATTTGTTCAAAATAACATTTAAATTTTAGATAACTTTTCTTTGGAAGAACTACGTATGTTCCAAATAAAAATACTCAGTTCTTGAGGCAATATTATGAGAAATATAAATAATAAAAAAACTGTATTTTGCTCTCAGAATAGTGAAAAACATTATATACCATACAACTGTGCACAAACTTTTCTATTTCGTTGTTGTTCCGGAATCGATGTCCTCTCAGTGCTTCTTTCAATAACCCAAACAAACACTAATCTAAGGAGGATCTGGATCGTACGGGCGATGTTTTAAGATTCCTCAGTAAATTTCGTCCAGCTTATCCTGATTGCTAACGGCTATATGAAGCCCGGCGTTGTCGTGACAACGTTGTCGGCTTTTGTTTCGGTAGGTTTCTTTCACTTTGCCCGAGAGCCGAAACTAGTACGTACCATATAGTGCAACAGTTGTGGAAAACACGACGTGCAATAGGCCTTCTGGTCCAAAAAGATAATCATGAGGACTTTAAGTTAACGAATGCGTTTTCGCCTTTACGATCCAAGGCTCTCCATTCCTATGAAACTATACAAACCGATTTCGACTCGGAAGTGTAATAATTACCCATATCTTATCATTTCCTACCTGTCACAGACTTTGTGGCACTCTAGGTGCTTTGTGATAATGGAATGGGCGCTTTCATTTCCGAAGTAATTTCATCATTCGTACAATTCCAACTTCATTAAGGTCACACAGTTCGATGGATATTGTCATTTATCACACTTGACCTTGAACGCCTATTGCGATTCATTTTCTAGAGCTTCTTGCCCTTCTTTAAATTTGCTGAATCAGTTGTAGAATTCGGTACATGACGTCATATCCCCAAACTACGCAAGAAGTTTTTTAAAAGTTTCAGAGATTTGACCCTTCATTCTTGAGATAATTTTCGGTAATAACATTTTGCTCTGACAAGACGCTGCTGATCAGAAATACAGAAGGTGAGGCTGTTTAAGTTGAGGGGTTGACCCTACCCCTCAACTTCGCCTAACTTGTTTGTATTGTGTTGTGTTTTGGGCATAATAACAGGATGGGAAGGTAGATGCCGTCTGTAATATCAATTTAAAATTCATTCCAGTAACATGGCTGTGACAATGGTTGTACGTGTGTAATCTGTAACTCCTTTTAGAGAAATGAGAATTTATTAACAACGTTTCTCTAGAAACAAAATTAATCCATTTTTATTTGATTTTTTTTTTTATTGTTGAGAAATTATTTAATAATTTTAATAATTCTGGGACTATAAATTCCGTAATTTCTCCCCTATTCAAATTATTTTAATATTTGATATCCATCAAAACTTTTAAGCCGTGCAGTCCTATAGTGGAAATGATCCATATACTTTAATATTAAATAAAAAAAATTATACCTTTATTTCTTTCATTTTATTTTATGTTTTGTATATATTTTTTATTTTTTAATTAGTTTATTAAAAAAAATAATAACGTATTACTAGTATACTGGTTTCAATAGAAAAACAAAAAAAAACTTACGCAATATTATTAATTTGTATTAATTTTTTTTGAGGGTTATTAATCAAAGGTAAAGAAAACTTATTTAAATACATTTACTTCAAATAAAATACACAAACATTTTTCTTAAATAAATTCATGTTAATTAAAATATACTCATAATATTCTCCCTGTTTCTAATGTTTTCCGAATATCAATCAATAAACATTAATTAAAGAAATCCACATCTCATGTTGTTAAATAATGAATTTAAAAAATTTTCTAAATAGAATAAAATATTTACGATCATAAAACAAATATAATTTTAAATTCTTAAAGTATATCAAAAAGATGTAATATTTTTTTAAAATTATTACAAGGCAAAGCTAATGCGCTTTACTGATTATTCAGTACGGCAAGGATATGCATAGTACTTTGGCTTTAAGAATAAATGAATGAATTTATAAATAAACAAAAACAATAGCTTCTGGAAAAATGAGTGCTAATATACTGTAACGTATTAGAATTTCAATTTTAAAAAATGCAGGCGATTTTCAGTTTTGCAAGTGACATGTCTAGGTTATATACATACGTATAGATTTATATCAAATATAAATATCGATAATACTCGATAAAATATTCGATATATTATGTATATCGAATATTTATTATAAGTATAAATATTCCTGAATTTTCATGAATACACAAATTAACATTTATTGTCTCCCGAGCGAAATTTGGGAATAACAATGTGTATAATAAGAATGTATTAAAAATTCCGAATAAAAAAAAAAAAGAATTTATATACCGAAATAATTAAAAATTGATACAAAAGAGAAAATTAAATGGCAATATTACACTGTAAATGTGTTTTGAATACACTGCTTTTAGCTAATATGGATCGTTCAAGACTCAGTCTGCTGTTTTTAGACATTATTTCAATTATACTAATAAATTTGAAGCTATCTCGTATTTTCTTTTTTCTATTCTTGCTTAAAACTACCTACAGCGGTATCGAATTTTAAGGAGGTGTTAGAAGGCCAGCTACTGAATTCAGATTCATTACAAGACTATTAATTTTTCAGTAGCTTTTAACAAGTGGATTACATTTGCCGGTAGGGTACGTTTAAAGGCGATTAAGTGGAATTGTTGGTTTAGTTACGGTACACGCAAATTTAGCATACGTTACACCTGTTTATACACACATCTTAATTTATTCATTAGCTACATTCAACAAAACATACATTATTTGGAACTTTTATTATCGTTATCACTATTAAATAATAAAATATTTCTCTTAATTTTATGAAAAATTTCAAAGTTTCCTGGGTAAGAAACATTTATATAAATTTTAATCCTTACATATGGTTAATAAATATTAAAATACTTATTTCGTGATTTTTCTATACCTAGAACTATTGATAGTATTCGCCAATATTTTAACACATAAAATTATTATTATAGCAATAAATGGCAATAAATGCAAGCTTCCTTATCAACTTTCTAGAACAATAATTTGGAAAAATTTAGGTATAAATATTAGCTTGCAAATGTCTAAATTATCAATTTTTGATCCTTTTATAAAATATTTGTAATAGAACTGTTTATTAAAGGCGTTTAAAACTCATCAAGGACGAAATTGTCCCTTAGGTGTATAATTTTTTTTTTGGGGGGAAGGGAACGAAAAACGCTTCTGCGTTGTCATCGCCCGGGTCAAAATAATTAAAAAAGGCTCCTTCTCGGATATTAAAACATTTGTAAAATTAGGTTAACACTATGATGAAAACAAAGATAATAACAGGAACAAATCTGAAATAGTAAAAGAAACGTAACAATTAGGATAATATATGTAACACGAATAACAAAATAATATCAAAATTTATGGCGGGTTAAATCTTATGAAGTATATTGATTCTTCTTAGAAGTAACAATATCCGGTCCAGTACATTATCATTTCCTAGGATGTGATGAATATCTCTTGGTAATTTGAATTTGCGACGTAAGGCCACATAATAAATGCAGTCCACAAAGATGTGGTACACAGTCATCCGGCAGCCGCAACGTAAGTACAGTGGTGCATTTTCCGCTGACATCAGGAATTCGTGAGTAACTCTGATATATCATAATCATAATCGGCTCAGAACCACTTCCTCTCGGCGAATTTTTTTACATAAAGTGTCGGTTGGTAACAACTGAGTCCCGTAAAACAACTGAGCGTGAAATAAAATTATGAGAAAAACATGCAAGTATAGTTGAAATTATGTAATATAACTATTAAAACATAAACTTGTGCTAAAGTTTTCTAGGAAGGAACCTAGCTTTTTCTCAGACATTGGCTGTTATCACAGTGACAAGCGACTGCCATCAATACTAGTTAACTAAGCGCAACGAAGCAAATCGAAATGCGGATTTTTTAAACGATAAGCTTAATATTTAACTTCTCCTCCCACCTACAGCGATCAATCTGGAAAAATACAGGAATAAATTCTGGCAACTCCTTTCATTTTTTTACGATAATGCAATCACAGTCCGCTTATAGTTTCATTTTAACCACACTGTAGTCATTATTATCTGGATATTTACATCCACATACCTGCATACATACAAACAAATTGTATTTTAAATCTGGTTTATTTCTGTTAAGATTATATATATAATTCACCAAGATATTTGTGGAATCAAGATGCACATTTTATGTATTTTTTATTTGACAATTAAATGTTTTCTTTTTTCTAAATCTAGTATGGTAGTCTTTTTCAAATCTAGTATGGAAATACTAGATTTGTTTATTTTTTCTTTGATGAAAAATAATTTCCATTGATTCTCACATTTCATTAAAATTCATTTAAAGAGTGTTTAAAAAACACAATGTGGGGGTATGTCTGAAGAGGTAAAAGAAATTAATTACAAACTAATATTAAAAGGTATGTGAACTTCGAAATAAAACTTATCTCTTTTTAAGTTGTAGTGAAATAACATATTAATTGAAAACAAAATACAGGAAAATTATGAAATTATTTTATTTAAGATATACTTTTCGCTTATTTGTTACAATCTATATACGTTGTTACAATCTATCACGTTTGATGTGCTTTGATGAAATTCTATTAAAACAGTTGCTTGCTTGTTAAAATATGAAATATAAAACTTGAAATATTAATTTATTGTTTACAACTGAGTTAGTAAGGTTTCTTTAAGATCAATCGTTTTACATGTATTTTATTTGTGTCTGCCAGCGCGCACGTGCGAGTCTATTTTGAATTTCTTATTGTTAATTAAAGTTGCTTTTAATAAAGTACTTTCAAAAATAGAATACAGTTTTTTTTTTTGTTTTTTTTTACATATAATTAAGCATTAGTTTTGTTTTAATTTCAATGTGCAAAATGTTATTAATTTATTGCTTTTTGACAGGGAGAAGAGATGCTAGTACTCCCTCTCGTAATAATGGGAGGGCTGTTAGTAGCAGGAGGCGTAGTCAGTCTTTTATTACCAGAAACATTACATCAACATTTACCGCAAACATTAGAGGATGGTGAAAACTTCGGGCGAGAATGGATGTCATGTTGCCCTTCTAGGTAACCGACTATTTAAACTATTCCTATTAAAAGTTTCATAATTTTATAATTTTAAATTAAAGTTATTAAACTTTGTAATATTAAAATTGTAAAAACTTATCATCACACTTTATGAATTTTCTTTTAATAGTTTTAAAAAAAAATCGATATAGATAAAAAAATGCAATAAACGTTTAGAATGTTCAAAACTATGATGATGTGATGAAAAAAGTTATTATTTAATAATAATAAGTTTAAAGAGATTTTTATATTTTTAATACAAAAATTAATTTCAACATTTTTAATACATTAAAAAAAAATTTTTTTAATGAGAGAAGAATTTTATTTATTTTATTTTTTTTTTGTATTTACATATATTACTTGTTTTTATAAAAGTAGGCGAAAATGAGCGAAAGTCTTTCTATATGTTTTTATGTTAAGTAATAAATTTATTTTAATACCCATTGACCAATATTTTGTGATAACTGATTATTTATGTTAAGTATCTAAAGTCTATCAATGAAGATATTTTTAAAAACATATTCATTGCTACTGGAAAACAAATATAAATTAATTTAACAAGTACACTTCTGATTTACGAATGTCTATATTTACAACGATTCTTTTCGAAACTCGTTATCATGGGCATTTTTGTACGAACGATGTTTCATACAAATCATAACTGTTTAAAGATGGTTAGGTTATGATATAGATTAAATACCGTTTATTCTAGAGTATATACTGCACGATCTTAAAAACATTCAATTAAACCGTTGAAAAGATTTTCTGTTATATACTCTTCAAATAAATAAAAATTGATTAATAAACTTTTTTCTTTTATTAAGCTTTTAAATGTTTTATATCTAAATATTTCAAAAACTATAATTAACATTTTTTAAAACAAAAATTGTTATATTACAGAGTTGGAGATTTATCTGGGAAGAAGAAACCTACAACTCTTGTTGAATCTCCGATTAAAAGGTAAGTTACTAAGGCAGCCTAATATTAATAAGTAGTTATGTCGAAAACAAACAAAAAATATCTTCAATCTGCCAATACCACCATGTTATTTTAAATTTTAATAGATAATAATCAGTCCCTCTGCCTTCTGTAGTTTACCCGCTTTCAAAGCAAAGGTGTATATTAACATTTCTTGTCTAACTGGCTATTTTCGGTGAAACGGGAATTAATGAAAGTTTAAATTTAGATGCCTTGACAAAGTTTGTGTAAAAACCATATTAAAACTAAATATTAATATTTTACACACTTTAGTAAATATTAATAACCTGCGATTTTTCAACGGGAGAAAGAAATTTGGGTTTCACACGCTTTTGAATTCTTAAAAATCGAGAAGATTTCGTTCTCTAAAGGAATATATAAATATTTTATCCACAGTGTTATTATTTCGTAAAGTAAACGAAATAAGTAACATTCTGGACAATGCGTTTACTTGTATTATTTATTTTACATTACACTAATAATTCATATGAAATAAAGTGAAAAGAGATTTTTTAAATCGGTTTTTGCTTTTATATATTTAGAGGCTGTTCATGCACAAATTTTGCATTCGGTTACTATCAAATGTTAATGCCTTGCGCCATAATGGTATCTGAACATTTTAATATAAACATACATATTTATAATAGACTATATTTACTTCGCTGAAACATAATATGGAAGAATTATCATACGCTATGGTCATCCGAACTGAACAGAGAACTAACAATAACTCCCGGGCAATATGTTTAAGTAAAAAGAAGAAATTACAAATGAAAAACAAAGAAGACGGATTATGCATACATGATGGAATTGAGGTTGTTAATGCAAATTTTCTTGATTTTTCCATATAAATATTTTGACCATAAACACTACATAATATTAATGTTGGTTTTCATATGATTTTTTTAGAATCAGAATCGTTTCAGAGTAAATGTTATCATTAATCTACAACAACCCAATAACCAATATTAGTTATAAGTAATTATGCCAAAGAACAAACTCAAAATATATTTAAATTGTTAAGTCGACCATGTTATTTTAAATTTTAAAAACCGTTACCACTATTCTTTGGAAGAAGCTTATTATTATATCACCACAGGAACTGTCACAAAATAAATAATCACCAAAGTTGATGCATCTCAGACAGTTTGAACATGTATAAAAAAATACACAGAGTTTCAATTTAAAGACTTTTCTTGTTGTTTTTGAAATGCAATTAAACCCGTCCTTAAAACACTAAATACTAAAGACAAAACTTGAAAAATTAAACCCGTCACTTAAAATAAACCTTTTAAAAACACGCCCGATTTGAATCATCCAGCAGCAAGGGACTCTGTCCAGGTTCTGCGATCCGTAGGGAGAATCTATAAACTCCCGCCAACTTTGCATTCCATTCCATTCCTTGTTGTTTTCGTTGTCAATTAAAAGTAAATATTTTTTTTTTTTAATCATTTATGTTATATAAATGATTTTTTTTTTACATAAAAATACAGCTGTTTGTTGAGGATAGTTGCAGTTTTTACTAGTGCTAATGTTTTGGTTTTTTTTTAGTGAATAATTTGGAATGGTGCATCACATAAAGGTGAGGGTTTGAAGTTATCTTCAGTGTTATGGTACGGATAACTTTTTTATATTTTTCAGTAATTATAGTGAGTTTTTATGGATTGGCAAAGAGGACAGTCGGAAAACTTATTGAAACAGCTGGTTGCTATTCATGACGACGATGGCAACGCGCTTGTAAACATTTCTCAAAACAATAGAAAACGAGGCCCTATGAGTACTCGAACAGAGATTGCCAGATGGCTGCACATCGCAAGTTATTCAGAGACGTACTGATTGATGATATTAGCGACATCTCGGGCAGCGAAGAGGAGTGCAAAGTGATGAAATCCCAATCGCACAGCGTACCAGGACAGGCGGTGCCGACGTTGCGTACGCCTAGGACGTCGCATGCTGTTTCTCAGTCTCCTGATAATGGGTTGCCATTTCCTAACCAGTTTCAATATCTCCCCATGGATGAAATAGCTAAGCCAGCTGAACAGAGAGTATAAAGCCACCTCCCATAGTCTTACACGGTATCACGATGTAATGAATCTGTATAATCTATTGAAGACAGTCGTAACCAGGGCTGATATTGGAGTACGTGTGATTAAAAGTAAACAGTATAATTAACTCGAAGGATATTATCTCCAATAAACAAATTATGCAATTCCATTAAAATAAATAGAGAACAGAATCTCATAAAGCATACCTTCACTAGGACGGATTGGAGAGAGCATTTAGGGTAGTGTTACGGAATATCCACTTCTCAGTTCGGTTCTTTTTCGGAATCAGAAAGCCACGATTTTCTATTTTTTATCTTTTTTTATTTTAATAGAGGAATTATTACTTTTTAAGAAGCAATAAACAAAAATTAAGTCCAAGAAATAACTCAAAATAACCCGTGAAGAGTCACGGTGTGCTGTTCGTATTTATTTCTTCTGACTACTTTTGACTTGTACGTTATTATATCACTGAATAGAATGTCTCTGCACACTTTTGCTTCAATTGTTTGAGATGTAAATAGTTCTAAAAAACCAATGAAATTTTTGCAAGAAAGAAAAATATTGCACACTGTAAGATATTGTAAATTTGACAGCCTTTTTTTTTTTACAACTTATTTTATATAATTTTTATTTTTACTTTAATTAGACGAGGTTAGCAAGCAAAGCGAGCGTCGTTCAGTTTAGTTAGATTATATTGATTTCGTGTACTGACGAATCATACGTATAACAATATACTTTATATTTTGTCTAAATATAAGTTTTGTTTTTTCAACAAAATTATTTTCTGAAAATTTATCACTTTACCTCTATTTCTCCAACACATTTTTAATTAAGCATTCAAACAAGCTATTTAATAAGTAAGTTAAAAAAAATTTTTTAATTGGTACTTTTCCGAAAAATGACTCTCAGTTCCTCTCGATATTATCAAAGGGATTGAGACTCTAGGCCAAAGAGTAAGGATCATTGTAAATGCCCGACTTGATTAATTTGATGCAGAGGACAATAAAAAGGAGGTATTCTTCCTGAAATATATAGTTAATTGCACTGTTAGATTTCAGGAACCTGGAAGGACTCTGGGATTGTCTAATGAATGCGTTGCCAACAATATGGGCACAGGAAGAATAACTGCATGAAGCCGTACCGCTGTGTTAAATGTACGGGCTGGACCGCCGACTCCAAAAAGCGACAAGAGTACTTCCGCGACGTGTGCATTGTGCTACTCCGATCACCTTGCGAATTACAAGGTTTGCAAAGTTTATAAGATCTTAGAGAGAAAGCAAAGGTGGAGGGCACACTTTACCCCGGAACTGTGCCTCCTGGAATCTCTATGGACACATAAGACGGCTTCCCTGAGATTGCGGACTGCAACTTCCCTGAGTGAGGCACAGATCTACTGGGTACATGAATGTTCGCACAGGTGGCTACTCAGCTAATGATCCCGGTTCACTTTGTAGCCCACGAAAACATTCGCTGAAGCGGTAGTCAGTGACAAATTTCAAAATTCATCTACCTTGGATGAGCTTGATAAGTTGACAACGAACATGCCCGAGTTTTTGAAGCGGGTGCATAGAATGAAAGGAATACTGTTCTGCATCCTTCCTATATTCAACAAGCATTCGACAAAGTTTGGCTTCCAGGTCTCCTTTTATAACTCAAATCAAGCCTACTTCAACCAGTCTATCTTATGATATGTAGTTACGTAGATGGGCTACTTTCTTAAGTCAAAATATTAACAAGAATTATCTGTCTGTATAGACACTCTACCAGGAGTTCTGCTGGATTCTGTTTTAGGTCAGATTATATATTTGATATAAACTGCAGACCTTCCCAATACAGAAGATGTCATAGTTGCGTCCTTCACAGACGACACAGCAATTTTGGCGGTAGATGGTGAACCCAAGGAAACTGTAAGCTGCATACGACCTTATCAACAAATAGCTGTATAGATAAAGCGTGAAAGTCAACCCCACCAAATCGAGTCAACGAATTATGGCATTTACCATAAGGATGAGTAATTACTCTCCGGTTCAAATGGATAATACTCTTATCTCTGACCGACATGGTACGGTACC
The DNA here is from genome assembly GCF_047948215.1 of Lycorma delicatula. Lineage (NCBI taxonomy): Eukaryota > Metazoa > Arthropoda > Insecta > Hemiptera > Fulgoridae > Lycorma > Lycorma delicatula. Next base: position 136,420,103 of record NC_134460.1, read on the forward strand.
AAGAGGTTTCTTTCACAAATTGTTGCTGCATAAGGTTTTTCTCAAATCAATATGAAGGAGCTGCACAAGTATAGGGAACTTCTCATAATTGTAACGATGAAATTATCCAACGTTTTCAAAACAAGGTGCTTAGGATGGTATCAAGAGCTCCATGGTTTCTAGGAACGATGAAGTGCACGGGTAACTTAAGTGCCACGTGTCGATTAGGAGATACGGAGGACCAGTTGGGACTACACATCAAAGCGGAACAAGCAAGTCAATCATCTGACGCTGAATCAACTTCACAATGGTGATAAAGTAAGACGATCTTTGAGAGCACGTATGATCTTGGAGTACATGACCCGTGAGATGACACGGTGGTTATTATATTAAAGATAGTTTAAAATTTAAGAATACATGCGGGAATTTGACATACGTTGAATGTGGTGGTTGAATCTGAGTCTGCAACCTGATTCTGTTATGAGAATTCAGTGTCTTCTTTGTGGCTCTATTTTTTTTTTTTATCTGACTAATATTTGTGACTTCACTGGGATGATTTTAATGTTTTGTAATTTTATTATTATCTGCCTTTATTTATTATTTGTTATATATTTGTTTTTGTTAACTAGTTGCACTGAGAGAGGTCACAGCAACTCTCTCACTACAATGCCACGAGAGGTGATGTATTATTAATATTGTATTTGAGGTGGGCTCTCTGGATGGTCTCCTGATATGTAACTCTTAGACAAAAATTTTACTAATGATCACAATCCTTTTGGCGACCGATTGTAAAAATAAATTTAAATAAATTTATTTTATTTTTTTTTTTTTCTTTCCTTAGGGGGAGGAAAAAGCTCTGCCAGCCGCCGTCAGGCCCGCACTGACGGCAGTGCGGGGCTCCCATCCGCTAAAACACCTCCCCTCCTATAAGACATATGGTATGTACAGCCCCTGCATGATCACCCAGGCACTTTACTATCCAAACCCGTATGACCGGAAGGCGTTCCCAGGGCGTGATCGAACTCAAAAGTAACTGTCTTAACTACGATTTGAACTTTAGAACCCAACTTCGAAATCAGATGATTTGCGAAGACGCGTTCACCACTAGACCAACCTGGTGGGTTTTTAGTATTATTTTTAACTTGACTATTATTTAATAAATAATTAAGTTTTAAAATTTTCGTATCAATATTTTGACAATTTTAAATTTATAATTTTAATATTTCCCATCATAGATGAACAATTTAGAGATTTTTTTCGTAGTAAAATTTAATTATTGTTAGTTAGAAAATTATGTAATAGTACTATTAAATTTATAATAAATTTTTATAATTGATACTTACACAGCTTTTATAATAATGCCTATTACTCTAGACATTATGGGATCGATTTGCGCAACAGTTGCCGATGGAGTTTCACTTCATGAGTTCACAATTCACCTTCATTCGTTCACTTTCTTATCACAATTCCATTTCCTTAACCTAAAACAAGTTGTGATTTTTTTATTAGCTCTTTTGAGTCTAAAGGCATTAAACCTTTAATAATAAAGACTTTTCAGTAAGGTGATATGAAAAATTTAGATTTCAAAAAATGTAATATGTAAGCCAACCTAACCGTATTATACATTATTACGTAGACTACTTTGTATACTACATGTTACAATAACTTTACGTGAATTAACTCTACAAAATCTGTAAAAAAAAAAAAATGTTGTTAAACTTTCGTGGCATTTTCATACAGCTTTAAAATTATCTTTATCGGCTTGATCTTAATATGAGTTTTTTAATTATTTAGAATAAAAAAGGTGAACGTACAAGATGAACTTTTTTTTCATATTATAGCCTTCGTAAAACAACAGAATATTATTAAAGATATTAAAATAACTAATTATTTTAGGTTAAATTAATAATAAATATTCAGTAATTAATTTTCTGCATAATGCATTACAACTATTATTCTTTGTTTCTATCTTTTTTAAAATGATAAATATGTAACTATATGGTATTAAAATAATTTTTTTTAACATTCAAATTTTAATTTTACAGTTTGCTTCAACAAGCTACCAGAGAGACTCCAGCATCAACGCCGGTAGCAACAGATGTAACATCTTCTACTGACGTCACATCAGATACGGTTTTATCGAATCCACCGGAACAAACTATGAGAGTAACCGTTGTCTGACAAATACCCATTTATTTTTCATTAATTTTAAGTTTTACTATTAATTTATAAAAATGTCTGTTATTTATTTATTTATTACAATATTAAAATATTTAATGGTAGAGAGTAAGAATGGTCATAAGCTTGAAGACTGGATTGACCTCTGAAATATTACTATAAAAAGCTTTAACAATATTTCAGAGGTATATTAACCCAAAATATTAGTGTAAAAATCAGTTCTTTTCCCTGTTAGAATCAGATTTAAGTTTTTATTTATCCATCAGGTAGACAAAACTCTACAGTATAGAATGACCGTATTTCCACTATGTTAAATGAATAACTTTGATAACTTTTTATTAACTGGATTTACTAACTGTATAGTTTTTAATACTCCATTAAGATATGTAATTGTAAAAAATAAATAAATAAAAATTGTAAAAAAAAAGAAATAATTTGTAACTGTTAACGAATTTTATAAGATTTTTTTTTTAAGAATACTTGTATATTAAAAAAACTTATAAAATAATACGTATAATTAGAAGTGTTAGATGTATCTTAAATTAAAAATCTTATTATTAAAAAGAAAATTAAATTATTACTAACTTATTTATATATTTAATTACTATGCCTCCATTTAATAAATGACTAAAAATTTTTAATTAACTTAATAAAAGACATAATTTACACTGAGCTACATCAAGCTACAATTTTAAAATTTTTCCCGAACTTCTACAGTAATGATTTTATACACATATAAAATACATTAGGAAAATGTTAACAAAATACAAAAAAATAATATTATTATTCTAACTACGTAACATTTTTCCTTGCTGCAAAACTTTGCATTTTATTTTCGATTAACCAAAATCTTAAGAAGTTAGTTGATAGTTGAAAAAATATCCGGAAAAGAAAATTATTTTATTATATTTTTACTTTTTTTTATCATTAATAATGTCACCATTTTCGCTAACATGGTTTTTTTTAATTTATTTTTATAAAAAAAGAAAATATACTTTTTATATTCTCGAATAAAACATTATTCACAAGATTAAATTTTGAACTTATTTTTTTTTACTTGTAAAATGTATCCCCTTATCAGCCAGGTAAATGATAATAAAATTCTTTGACAAGCAGAGTCATTTTAATAATTAAAAAAAAAATTTATAATAAAAATAAGGAGATAGCAGGTAATAATAATGGATTTTCTTTGAAATTATATCGAGTTTAAATTTTGCTCAAATACATTTTTATGTAGAAGTACAATTATATTAAAAAGTAAATAAATTTACGGGAGTGTATGAAAAAAGCTTACCTAATCAAAACTTTACATTTCTCTTAAAATTATATATAATTACGTTAATTTATTAAACTTTTGACAATAAGAATAGGTACTATTAATAGGGATTTTCCTACTAATATATAAATTCTGTCGTCATTCTGTGTTACATTTATGTTACGTTTATAACAATCATATTTTATTATTATTATTATTATTAAAGCTGATTACCCATGAAATTAAATTTATTTTTTCACTCTTTTATTCGACAATTTAATGTAGCAGAATGTTTTAAATTTTCATTCATTTTTTAAATGAATAAATTTCTTTATGTTTTATAATGTTATATTATTCTATGGAATTTTTGCGACATCATTTTCAGGTAGGACACCACTTGAGAGTTTTAAGCATTATTTTTATTTCCTGGAGCGAGCAAAATAACACCTCTTACCTAGTTTACTCAAGTAATAGCAGATTATAAAGAAAAACTAATGTCAATTGGCCAAAGGATGGATTTGTGTTTGACAGAGAAGTTTCCATTATTAATTTATGAAATAACGAATATAAGATTTTGATATATATATATATATATATATATATACACGAACTCACATGTGCGTGTGTGTAATTGAAACACTTTAGTTTATAACTTACGTTTTTATATGTAATTTTTTATCGCTTTCAACACCTAGCAATTATCATCATCAGAATATTTTAGAGCAAGAAGTAATTCAAAAAATTTTTTTAAACATATTAAAAACAATTAAACATCTATATTGTAATGTACTGAGTAATTAAATCCAACTTTAGTAATATAAATAGATTAATAACTAAATCTATTCATTCTTAAACTAAAATATAACACATTATTGTGGATATAATTTTTTTACTGTAACGGCTGTTTCACAAAAGGACTTCAAAACTCTAAAAGCATATAAAGATTTATTGAGATATCTTACAGATTCGTTTGAGAGTTCATTTCATAGAAATATACATCAAGTTTGTCACCCAGCATTCACTTTCGTTCGATACGGCTTCCATTTGTAATGCGACATACATCCCACTTTAAATCGAATTCATTCCAGACTGTAACCAGTAAGTCGGGTGTTACTTCTGCAGCTGCGTCGTTAATTCGAAATCTTAGTTGAACAAGATCATAGCAAATGTGGTGCATAAGCTCGCTCGATCTTTAATGAAACCTCGCAAGAAAAAATCTAGCTGGGTCAAATCTGGGGAGCGAGGTGGCCATGCAATTGGACCTTTATGACTAATCTACAGACCTGGGAAAATCTCGGACTTCTAGCGGTAGTGAGATGGTGCTCCATCTTACTATTTATAAAGGTGTCCATCTTGATCATCATCGTCTAACTGAGGCATTAAAAAATTTTGGAACATATAAACATATAAACGATATCATTTACGGTTGCCTCCGGGAAGAAGAACGGGACGTTCTGTTTGGAAGATCAACCTGTTTCAATGAAGGTTTGGTGCTAAGAGTAAACTGTATGTCTATTAGGAGGGTCCCTACCATACTCTCTACGAAAATTACATTGAACTGCAGTTGCTGACTGCAAATCGTGAAACCAAAACGCACAGCGAACACGTTCCGCACCAGTAAATGTATCCATTTTCAATAACAACACTGTGGACCTAATTTGGTACTAATGAACTACGTGAATCAAAACTTATTGTGTTTTTCTATTAAATAAGACTTCAACTGAATCTGTAAGTTATCTAAATAAATTTGTATATGCTTTTAAATTTGTGTAGTCCTTTTTGAATCACTTTTTTGAATCAATCTTTTTTGTGATTTCTTTTCTAATTTTTAAATTATTATTAATTACTTTGAAATTATATCGTAATGCCTGACCATCAAAATCTATAAGTAGTTAGATAATAACAATCATGTGAAATTTATTTAATATCTATACTTAATTCATTTATTTAAATTTTTTTTCGGTTGATAAAGATGGTTGGTACTTCGCTGAAAATTAGTCAAATAATAACTTGATGAAATAGAGTAGATTGTAAATCAGAGCTTTACGGATAATTTATTTAAAATAAATAACCTACATTATTTTTTGGTTTACATAATTTTTTATAACACTTAATAGAACGTTTACCATCAATTAGGCCTGCAACAAATAGTATTGTAATAATTATATATTTTCTACAAATCTTATATAGAATAAAAATTCTTAATTATATTCTTATTTAAGCAAAACTACTATAGAATATTTTTAAAAAAACAATAAAATCTAAAATTAATAACATTTCTTATTTTATCTGATGAAAACTGAACAGAATAAATTAATTTTAGGTACAATTTTATTTTGTCTGATACAAAGTATCGATTATTTATCTGACTTTAAATTCTATATAAAATATTAAATATAATCATTATTTATAACTATAAATGATTAAATATGTTTATAAAATTAATATAAAATGCTGTTTAATTACATATGTAAGGCAAATACGATGGCAAACATTCCAGGGAGTTATAGTGCATGTGTGTGTGTGTGTGTGTGTTTATATATATATATAGGATTAAATTAATTAATTTATATGCATTGCATGTACTATACTAACAGTTTTAATCATATCTTAAGTGCATTATACTGGTATAAAAATAGTAGTAATTCATTCCTAATCACAGTAATTCCTAATAATTTTTCCTTTATGATTTTTAATATTTTTTCAACAAATTGTGTTCTGTGCATAACGTATTATCATAATAATGTATATATAATACAAGTGTTTTCAGTACAAATTAAAAAAAATATATATTATTTTTTCGTTGAATAATATATTTATATTAAAAAGATTGCTTATCATTTCCAAATAAAAACTGAAGATGTATCTGTTTGGAACTGGTTTTATCATCTATAAAAACTAAGGTTGGTTTACGCGGAAATAAAACTAAGTTATTATTTGTTGATTCTTTTTTTCGCTTCTATAATCCTTGGGCTGTTTCTTTTCTTTTTCAACAAAGTTTAGTTAGTTTTCACAAAAAGTCTTTTTTTTTTTTAAAAAAGGACCAAATTAACATTTTTTTTTATTGCAAAATAGCACTTATACAAGTGCAATTTCTTTTATCTTAATGGTGAGATGTTTTTATTTTGTAGCTAACTGCATTTGGTTTTCTAGCCAAATAGAAGCAATTATATATTCCATTATTTCGTGAACAAAAAATAACATATAAATTTACTGCATTACAGCCTACATACAGACTACCTTATGGAATGTTGAGCATTGAGATACAGGCGCGACCAATCACAGTTGTTTTCTATGACATTAATGATGTTCAATGTACCCATTTCCTGTTGTCGATTATAATGATGTAATTTTTATGATCGAACTACATTCGTACTTTCGTACTGATTCGTACTTTCATTTTAGGCTTGACATACGTAGCAAAGAAAAATGTTATTAGAAACTACTTCACTCCTCACTTTCCGTACTAGATTTGGTATGGGATCCTTGTTATTCTTTTATTAGTAGTAGTTTCTATCTTATTTCAGGTAACCTAAAACAACTTTTTTATGGTATCTAATAGATAACATTCGGTTGTTTTCCAATATATTAATATAAAATAAATAATTTTTTATATCCTATTATTAGAGCCTAAACTAATGATGTAATGACACAAAATATATATATATATATCAACTAAAAGAAAATTGTTTTCAATTGAATTAAAAATTTGTTTTATGAAAATTTCAAGAAAAGGGAGTGAAAAAATCTTACATGTTGCCATTACAATACATTGTTTCGGCGGGAGGATCAGCAAAGTCATTTGTGATAGGAGAAGAGATGAAAAGTAAACTGAATATACTAACAACCTTCATTAAGACTCAAAAAATTTAAATAAAGTTTGTTTTTATACATTTATATTGTTAACAGTAAATTCTAACCCAAGATTTAAGAGGAAATTAATTTGTAAAAATATCTGTCATTATATTAGCAATTTATTCATAAATGAATCGCAGAACAGAAATAAACTTTGTTATTTTCTCTAGACTGTTTTTTTCTCTCTTAATATTCAACTACTTGACTCTCGCATTTTAGTGAATAATTAATATGTGACAGTAAATTTGTTGTTTTAATCCACATGTTAAGCATATATTTCTTTTTTTTAAATTTTATTTATAAATTTGTACGCTATTTCATTCCTTTATTTTTAATAATTTAAAAAATGTAACAGGCTTATTGATAATACAATATTATATTACTGATAAAAATGTTAATTCTATTAAAATTATTTATTTTGTTATATGAATCAACAATTACCCATTTTATTGATTTTACAATAGGTAATCTACAACTTAGATTACGAGGGTATTAATTTGAAATATAATTAATTTTATTTGAATTAAGCGTAAAATTTTTTAACAGTTGTAATTTTAGTTTTGTGCTGACAATAATACATAAAAATTGTGTATTATAATATTACACTATATTGTTATTAAAACAATAGTTATAAAATAAATAATCATGATAAATATAATATTAAATAGTAATGAAATAAATTATTAATAATTAATTATAGAAGAGTTTGTAAATTAATGGTTAATTTAACTAAATCTTTAAAAGTATCGACTTGAATTATTATTATTATTTAAATTCATAGTAATTAATGAATTTAAATATATATCATGTACAGTTATTTAAGTAATGTAGTTCAGAAAAACATTTTTAACAACTACGAAAAAATGTTTTCTTAATCAATTATATTTTACATTGATGATTGCTAGTGCCTTACCATTTTTAATATTGTGTATGTTATTAATGTAAAATCAATAAAATAAAAAATTTTATTAAATTATTTACTCGTTATAAATTGTTAAGTACCTCAATTGTATATTCCTTATTCCTTGTACAAAATATACGTTGAATGTAATAAGAACAAATTGCATTACTTCTAGAGCTTATACATAGAATTAAGAATTTAAAAAAATCCTGTGTACAGTGTCTAAAGAAAATACTTCATTTTACCCAAAATCTACCTTTATTGTTTCATTTAAATATAAATTAATATCTCAAGAAAATATTAAAATATTTTATTATTGAAAGGTAAATATACACATACTTAATCAAACATTTTCTACGGAATAAATAAATATTTTTCTTATATTTCTTTATATTTTTAAAATTTCAAAACGGTTGCCACATCAATTTCTACATTATAACTTGTTATAAAACTACATTTTTATAACATATCTAAACATTTTTAAATAAATCTATTAATAGCGACAAAAATAACTTAATTTTTAACTTTTAGAAATTCTTTTATGAAAAAAAAGAAGTCCAAATACGAAATCTACGTTAAAAGTACTATTATATGAACATTCACGCTAATACTGGGACAATCGAAGAATGCAAATTCTTTGCTGTGATGTTCTGAAATGTGTATCGAAGATGTAGAAGTTGCCACCTTGAGCAGTTAGTAAATCTTTAAAAAATTGATTTTTTTTCTTAAAAAAGGAATTATCATTTAATTGGGTTCAAATCCGGTCAAGCTTGGAATATTTTATACGCTACAAAAATACTTCTTTTATAACAATTTAATCGCGCGGTTAGCCTATAACTAATGAAATAAATATTCGAGTTAAAGTTGAGTGGATTTGTTAAACAACTGACCAATTGATTCCTGTTAACTGACAATTTGAAGTGATATTATGGATTCAGCTCTTATATATTATTAAGTCAGAAACATTTTAAATAGTTGATTAGAAACAAAACATTGAAGCAAGTAAAAGAAATACAATTTCGTAAAAATAATATTTACAGTCTGATTTATTAATAAATAAATCTTCTAAATCTTCTTCTTTTTTATACGGGAGAAAATAAATTGACGCCAAATGTAATCTGATAATTTCTCAGTCATGAAATTCTGAAAAATCAATATACAACAATGATTATTTGAAACTGTAATTAAGTGAAGTGTTATTTTGGTAAGAATTTTTTTCCCGATATTATCTTATAAAAACATAATTTGATGTAACTGACGGTTATCGAGATATGAATAATTAAAAAATTGTGATAGTTTAGCAGCCATTTTGAAATTTGGAAAATATAACATTTATTTCCTTGAGAATATATGTTTACAATGTATATCGAAACTTGCTTGAGTATTTTAAAAAGGATTTTAAAAAATGGAACATTTACAACATGTTTTTATAGCAATATAAATTCAGCTAATTACAAAGGCTTACAGTAATTTCCTGTAAACAGCGGCTACAATTATCCGCATAAATCTTTGTATAAACTATTCATAAAATCAGCCTTTCAACTATAAATTAGCTAGGTATCAGTGAAGGTAAATCTGGAAGTACCTCCTTCAGATAATAAGCAAATATTAGAGTTTTGTTGCAGGTAATTAGCTGCATTAACTCTCTTGAGTGAAAACACCGCCGGCTTCTTTTTTATAGCTGGCAAGAATTAATCATACAGAAACTAATCTCTACTGTTGTATCTATGTATCTACTTAATAGACCTCCCAAACTTAGATTTAGATTATAGAAAAAGTAGGGTTTCGTTAGACTACTGTAAACAGCATTTACTTACTAAATTTTACAAAAATTTTTTAAAAAAATGTCAGAGAAAAAACCATTTTCAAGTGAATATGTCTTTCTTTGGTACAGAGGTTAAACACAGGCTGTCTTTCTGATTGGAAAATTGACAGTATATTGAAGCCATGTACTTACTGGTAAAAAAAACCCACAATAAATTTCCGTATTATATTCCGGCCACTATCTGTTGTTTCTCAAAATTTGATAAAATTGAATAAAAAATTGGATGTGCCCATCAGCTTCATATAGCCCTTAACTGTTATTTCTTGAACAAAGAAATAACTACCTATAGATTCTAACAAAATAAAGCTGTTATTATATACTTGCATGTTAGTAAATTATTTCACATTTCAAAAATATGTGAATACAAAAACCGAATCTTGATTAAGTACCATAAATAAGAATAAAGAATTGAAATAGCTTTCTAGCTATTTGAAACTAAGAAAAAATTTCTAAATTCTATTAATAAAAATTTGTTATAAGTGTTTCGCTATAACATATTATTTACATCAAAAATTAAAAAATCATTGCCAAGAATTTATTTACAAAAATGATTACTAAAACTACAAAAATCTTCCGGAACATGTAAGCAAATATTACTTTTGAAGTTACTTCGATATTGGTTTTGCTTTGCTAGGCATTACTCCCGCCAACACCTCATTCTGTCGCCCTAAAGCATAAGACCGAATGTCTGTGCCACAAACGGCAACTGAGCTTCGAACAGTTTAGCGACCAGTATCGTAACTAGCTCCTAGAATATACCTAACAGCGTATGCGGACTAAGCGTGGTACCATACACCATCGGCTTACGTGTCCTAACCGCTCACTTGTCATATATTTCTTAAAATGGGTAGGCGCACCCCGTCAACTACTAAAAATATATATGACATCCATAATAAAATTTATTTCTTCTAGGCAGCAATTCACTGCCACGCCTAGAGCGCCTAGAATGCCAGCAAGTATCAGTCCACCATTTTATAGCGCTTGGAGCCATAATAATTGGCTGGTGGTCAGCCGTACTCTGGGTTAGCTTCCCACGGCAATGCGGTAAGAGTCTTTCCCTTAAGCAAACTACGGATGCCGGTTGAACAAAGCAACCGCATCTAGGAGCTCCCACACGGTCCGACAATGCGGCTCTCACCACATAGGCTTGCCGCTTGCGAATGGCAAATTTCCCCCTAAACCTCTAAGTTGCAGGGTGGCCGGGTCTCTGGCCAGGCAGTTAGTTCGGTAACTTATAAACGTTCAGCCAAAAGTAAAAGGATTAGCCTACAATTTTACATACTTTTCGAAGAAAATTATGGTATTACTTTCGGCCGCACGGTGGGATTGGCGGGTGAAAATGGAATTTCTTTACGTTTTTAGGTATGAGGAGTACGAAAAAACCATTCACATAAAATGTGGTTTCCTTACATATTTATATAAAAATATACTTATTTATTTATTTATATGCCTAAATATAAAATTTTATGGCTCGAAAGTCTCCAAAACGATTACATTTTTTTAATTTATATTATTATTATTGAAATTTAGTTATGCTGTAGTGTATTTGAAGTTGTACACGAGAAAATATGATGAAGATTGGTCGAGTCCTTCTTCTCGAGTTGCGCTCAATTTCAGGTCACAAATATCTGAACGGGACAAGTTTAAAGCGTGGTTCGTTATGATACTACAAGTTGGAACGTTTACCTTTCTTTATCTGTGATATCTACTGTCAGCAACATTGTTCAGCGTATTCACGTAGCGTTACCTACTTCGAGAGTCACATGACTCGCTTTAGTGTTTTTTATTTAAGGGCTATGTTGACTTGTGTAATGGTGAATATTTGATACACACTTACGTAGTGAGCCACAATGATGAACGAGTTAAAACATGATGCTTGTATATAGCATTCAAAGGTTTTTTTTTAAATTTTTTTATTAGAATGAGTTAATACTTTTTCAAAAGGAAAATATGTAACGTGAACGCCACATGACTTCCTTGTACGCCTATAAAATTGCATATATACATTATTTTACAATCAGAAGTTAATAATATTAATTAATAAATCAGTATATTTAAATTTTTTTAAAAATGAATTCGAATTCGAATCGATGTGCCTTCCCCTTAGAAAATAAAAATATATCATTAATTAAAATTTTATTTCGCTATAACTCTGGAACCAATGAAAATACGTAAGTACCTCTTATGATATATCGTTGAAATCTCTCAATTGGAGCTTATTACTGCAGTTAAAAAAAGTCCAAAATCCAAAAACTTTGGATTATGGACTTTTTCTTAACTGTAGTAATAACCCCTTATTGATATATCATTCTTATGATATATAATTTTCAACGATATTATCATAAAAATGATGGTTCCAGAGATATAACCAAATAAAAATTTAATTATTGAAATATTTGGATCTTACAAGGGGAAGGCAAATCAGTTCGAATCCGACTTTATATACATTTTTTTTTTTAACTTTTTTTAAATTAAATATATTAATACTGATTATAGATATTAATACTGATTGGAAAGGAATAAGAAAAAAGTGAAAAGTTATTAGTTAAGTAAAGTTTTATGTATTTTTCATTTCAATTCAAAGATTTTTACAGAGATTTAATAATTATTAATAAATCAATGCATTTAAATAAAAAAAATAAAAAAAGTTAAAAAAAATACATACGTGAAGTCGGATTCGAACCGATTTGTGCATGGTTATGGATCCGACACGTTCTCACTGATACCACATTACTTGAGCGACTTTTTTTTTTGTCTTCAGTCATTTGACTGGTCTGATGCAGCTCTCCTATCTAGTGCTAGTCGTTTCATTTCAGTATACCCTCTACATCCTACATCCCTAACAATTTGTTTTACATATTCCAAACGTGGCCTGCCTACACAATTGTTTCCTTCTACCTGTCCTTCCAATATTAAAGCGACTATTCCAGGATCCCTTACTATGTGGCCTATAAGTCTGTCTCTTCTTTTAACTATATTTTTCCAAATGCTTCTTTCTTCATCTATTTGCCGCAATACTTCATTTGTCACTTTATCTACTCATCTGATTTTTAACATTCTCCTATAGCACCACATTTCAAAAACTTCTAATCTTTTCTGCTCAGATACTCCGATTGTCCAAGTTTCACTTCCATATCAAGCGACACTCCAAACATACACTTTCAAAAATCTTTTCCTGACATTTAAATTAATTTTTGATGTAAACAAATTATATTTCTTACTGAAGGCTCGTTTAGCTTGTGCTATTCGGCCTTTTATATCGCTCCTGCTTCGTCCATCTTTAGTAATTCTACTTCCCAAATAACAAAATTCTTCTACCTCCATAATCTTTTCTCCTCCTATTTTCACATTCAGTGGTCCATCTTTGTTATTTCTACTACATTTCATTACTTTTGTTTTGTTCTTGTTTATTTTCATGCGATAGTTCTTGCGTAGGACTTCATCTATGCCGTTCATTGTTTCTTCTAAATCCTTTTTACTCTCGGCTAGAATTACTACATCATCAGCAAATCGTAGCATCTTTATCTTTTCACCTTGTACTGTTACTCCGAATCTAAATTGTTCTTTAACATCATTAACTGCTAGTTCCATGTAAAGATTAAAAAGTAACGGACATAGGGAACATCCTTGTCGGACTCCGTTTCTTATTACGGCTTCTTTCTTATGTTCTTCAATTGTTACTGTTGCTGTTTGGTTCCTGTACATGTTAGCAATTGTTCTTCTATCTCTGTATTTGAACCCTAATTTTTTTAAAATGCAGAACATTTTATTCCAGTCTACGTTATCGAATGCCTTTTCTAAGTCTATAAACGCCAAGTATGTTGGCTTGTTTTTCTTTAATCTTACTTCTACTATTAATCTGAGACCTAAAATTGCTTCCCTTGTCCCTATACTTTTCCTGAAACCAAATTGGTCTTCTCCTAACACTTCCTCCACTCTCCTCTCAATTCTTCTGTATAGAATTCTAGTTAAGATTTTTGATGCTTGACTAGTTAAACTAATTGTTCTATATTCTTCACATTTATCTGCCCCTGCTTTCTTTGGTATCATTACTATAACACTTTTTTTGAAGTCTGACGGAAATTCCCCTTTTTCATAAATATTACACACCAGTTTATATAATCTATAAATCGCTTCCTCACCTGCACTGCGCAGTAATTCTACAGGTATTCCATCTATTCCAGGAGCCTTTCAGCGATTTAAATCTTTTAATGCTCTCTTAAATTCAGATCTCAGTATTGTTTCTCCCATTTCATCCTCTTCAAATTCCTCTTCTTCCTCTATAACACCATTTTCTAATTCATTTCCTCCGTATAACTCTTCAATATATTCCACTCATCTATCGACTTTACCTTTCGTATTATATATTGGTGTACCATTTTTTTTAACACATTATTAGATTTTAATTTATGTACCCCAAAATTTTCCTTAACTTTCCTGTATGCTCCGTCTATTTTACCAATGTTCATTTCTCTTTCCACTTGTGAACACTTTTCTTTAATCCACTCTTCTTTTGCCAGTTTGGACTTCCGTTTATAGCATTTCTTAATTGCCGATAGTTCCTTTTACTTTCTTCATCACTAGCATTCTTATATTTTCTCCGTTCATCCATCAGCTGCAATATATCGCCTGAAACCCAAGGTTTTCTACCAGTTCTCTTTATTCCGCCTAAGTTTGCTTCTGCTGATTTAAGAATTTCCTTTTTAACATTCTCCCATTCTTCTTCTACATTTTCTACCTTATCTTTTTTACTCAGACCTCTTGCGATGTCCACCTCAAAAATCTTCTTTACCTCCTCTTCCTCAAGCTTCTCTAAATTCCACCGATTCATATCTGACACCTTTTCTTCAGGTTTTTAAACCTCAATCTACATTTCATTATCATCAAATTATGGTCGCCTATCAATGTCTGCTCCAGGGTAAGTTTTGCAGTCAACGAGTTGATTTCTAAATCTTTGCTTAACCATGATATAATCTATCTGATACCTTGCAGTATCGCCTGGCTTTTTCCAAGTGTATATTCTTCTATTATGATTTTTAAATTGGGTGTTTGCAATTACTAAATTATACTTCGTGCAAAACTCTATAAGTCGGTCCCCTCTTTCATTCCTTTTGCCCAGCCCGTATTCACCCACTATATTTCCTTCCTTGCCTTTTCCAATGCTTGCATTCCAATCTCCAACTATTATTAAATTTTCATCTTCTCTGACGTGTTTAATTACTTCATCAATCTCTTCGTATACACACTCTACCTCATCATCATCATGGGCGCTTGTAGGCGTATAGACGTTAACTATCGTTGTCGGTTTAGGTTTTGATTTTATCCTTATTACAATGATTCTATCGCTATGCGTTTTGAAATACTCTACTCTCTACTCTCTCTCTCTCTACTTGAGCGACGGGAAACAAAATTAATATATACGAATAAACTAATATAAAATGCTGATACTGACATTACAAAAAAATGTGATGCAATGTGGTGTCCACCACAATGCAATTCTGTCTACTTCAACTGTCCACTTTATTAAAGAACTGGAGGATCGTTTCACACTTTCAAATGAAATAAGTTTAAATGAGGTGCAGCAAAACATGTGTATATGTAATTTAATAGGCGTGCAAGGAAGTCATGTAGTGTCCACATCAGATTTTTTATTTTTAAAAATCGATCAATAATGGAAGGAAGGATCAATAATGAAGAAATTTCGATATAATAAATTTCGTAGCTTTCAAACAGGGTCATCAATCTAAATTATTTATCCAATTAAATAAAATATAAAAATATTAAGGGCTATTAAATAATCTGTATAAAACGTCTTTGAACAATTAGTCTAAAAAAATAAGTTTTTTTATTCATTGTATTTTTTATATTTTAATTTGTTTATTAACTGTTTATGAATTAAAAACCCCCAAATAGTTTATTTTACAATAAGTTTGTAAAATAGTGTAGTTACGATTTTAGATTTTAATGAAAAAATTTTAATTGTTAATCAAATATATTAGTTAAATGATAAATAAATAAACATAGTGATAGTAATTAAAAAATTAAAACAATAAAAATAAAGGATTTCAAAAGATAAATTTTAACATTTTCGTTTATTGTGCAAAATAAATGTTTTCGATTAAAAAAATACTTTTAAAGTCCACACTATGCTTGACGTACAAGTAAATGGCCCTTCTACAAGATAGTAGACGTCACAGAAATCTGACGTTGATTTAGATATCAGTCAGAATTCGTTTCTGAGGTGTTTTTTTATTCATAAAAACTTTTTAAAAAAAAAAACTTCCTCAGACGGAATTTTTCTTTGTTCTGGGAGTCAACTATGGCCGATTTTTTGAGATATTTTGCTGCAGTTTAGCAATTGTTGCACATTTCCATGCTTATTTCAATTAGTCTTATAAAATTTTAAATATAAGACAATCGATTTCGTCGCTGAATGGAATATTTGGGAAACCATTTTGGCATTTGCACTTCCAGAAAGTGATTAACGGCTGAAATTTATAGGTAACTGGCTCCTGTGTAAAATCTTAATGTAATGAACGAAAGAAATGTTCAAAAATAATGTGAACTATTTTACAGTATTGGAACGAAAAAATATGAAGAAAAGCGAACCTGATAATCTTTGATCAACATTTACGATCTAAAGAAGCGCGGTGATAATAAGGAAATAAAACGCTTCATATTTCATCTCGAATCGGCTTTGATTGTTTGTAAATGTTTCTAAAATAGTTCTTGATATAATTATTCACACATATGTGTTTTTTTTAACCTCCGGATCCACTGTTAGGCATTCTTCAAAGAGGATGCGATGAATGATTTGTAGCGTGTGTGAAAATGATTTTCACACACGTCATGATTTTTCCTGACTGGGATTTGAACCCGGGACCTCCGGATGAAAGGCCGAGACGCTACCACTCGCGCCACGGAAGCCGGCTCACACATATTTAACTTGTAAGAAGATTTTTGCACGAGAAGGATCGTACTTGTTAACAAGAAATCGCAAATAAATGTAAATGCAGTTTCCGTACCAATTTTTTACGACTATGGAGAATGTTCCGATGAATTTTTCCAATCAGCTGTTAATGGTGATGAATCCTGATATCCAGAGAGGAAACATCAGTAACTGAAATGTCATAATCCTTAATCACCAATAAACTGCAAAAATATAGTAAAAGCTGTTTTCTTAGAAGTTAATGGGTAATTTCTTTTCGGATTAATTTGATGTACTAATGATCGACTTCATTTAACAAGGAACAAAGATAAATGCAGAACCGAATGTAAACGCTACGGAAGATGAATTGGGCTGTCGAAAACTAGGATTGGACAACTGACAAAAGACTTTACATTGTTGAAAGAAAACATCCCCCTTAATCCGCATACAAATGTGATAGGTGATTTGCTGAGAAAATTCAAATGGAATTTTGTCGGTTACCCGATCGTAGAGTTAAGCGTTACCACTGAGTAACTTTTATCCATTAAAAAGGTTTAAGGAACGTTTTTGTAGCATGTGATTATTTTGAAACACGAAGAATGCTACGGAAAATGTTTTAATGTAGACGGCAATTGAGTAGAGAAATAAATACTTATTTATTTTTAGTAAAAAACTGCTTACCTATTATTGCCACATAAAAAATCAAATTAATCAAATGGTTTTTATTTTAAATAAAGACATAGTGTTTAAGTGTTTTTATAATTTTCCCTTTTATTAACATTTACTGCACCTTATGGAAAAGACGGTACCCAATAATTGTTACAACCCAAAATATTATATCGAAATGACGCCTGTCGAAGAGAGACAAAAATAATAATTTTACGTGAACGATTTTATCTAATACTGAACTGGAAAAGAATTCATTACACTTTTATAGCAAATATACATCACGACCGCCGTACGGATGATAGAGGATTACTTAAATAAATAATATCTATAGATACATATAGATTACACAGGGTTTTATCCATTAGACTGAGAGTGAATGCGGCTAGCATAAAAAATAAAATATTTAAACAAATTAAATATGTATAATAGTTCTTAAACAAAATTTTCAAAACTAAAAAGTACTTCAAAAATTTACATAATGAATTTTTAGATACTTGACTTTATATTTTTCACTTTTGTAGTTATATAATTAAATTAGGAGTGGCTGAATGTAAAATATAAAAAATAAATTTGGTGCTTGAAAATATCAACAATAACAAGAAGGTAAGTAAAGTTTTGTATACATTACATGAAAACTAAATAACTGTTCATCATTAATTAATTTTACTTCTCGATCGATGCGAATGGAAACAATCAAATAGACTGACATATTTTTCAATTACTGTTTTACATTAAATAACTAATATAAAATTTTATTAACGTTACAGTTGATAAATAATTTCTTAAATAAAGAACAGTAGAACATAAACTTAATGGTCCTTAAAATCTTTCAACAGTAGGTTTAATTAAATTATATAATTTACAATATTGAAAACCCAATATTGCCCAACTGCAATATTTAAGTATATAACGGATTAAAAGCTGTTAAACATACACTTGTTTTATTTCCAATTTCTTTTTCTAGATTATCGATCTCCTTTTTACATTCTTATCTGTCCTTTCTCTTTCCTCTATCGACCTACCAAAGATTTTCTTATAGCAAAGTTAAATTACTAATACCACACTAATAAAATGCCGAATTTTTCTAAAATATCCACAATTTGGTAATACGAAGTTATAAATTTTAGGTTGTAATGATGTAAAAATATCTTTTTAGCATTTTAAAATTGTTGCACTGAAATATTTAACAGTGATAGCACACCCAATCATTTCATTGAATTTATAAAAAAAATTCAATCCCTTTCTCAAGATCGTTTAAAAGTCTATCAACAATCAGTCATATATTTTTATTCCATGAATTTTAATTGGAAAAAAATTAATTTTTGTACGTAATAAATACTCAAGTCAATATCCGAAATAAAATCGAAAATTTAATATAGTATAATAAACACCGGTCTCTGTGGTGGAGTGGTAGCGTTTCGTCCACTCATCCAGTGATCCCGGGTTCGTATCCCGATCTGGCATGGCATTTATCATATGCTAAAAAATTATATTTCAGATTCCAAAGTAGAAACGTTCAAAACTGTGGTGAATAAACAACAGATAAATATTTTAAGGATAATATTTTTGTTTAATTTCAAAATTAAATCTTTTAAATCGATATATATATAATTTTTATTAAATGCTCTTGTCTCATGTTTTGTATATATTATATTCCTACATATATGTTTAGCCTCTGCAAGTTCTTCTAAAAAGTATTGAAAAATAATTATTTAAAATTTTACAACCTTGACGTATTTTACTTCACAGAGTGATCCAAAAGAAAAGGGATAATACTTTGGGAACTGATTCTAGAGCTTGAGAAAAGAAAAAGATTTCATACGAACATATATCCGAAAACGCTTTTTTTATCAAGTTACGGCTAGCGAAAAATTTCTCCTGGATTTCAGTTAACCCGGTGAAATGAGGTTATACTGAAATTTTTAAGGGGGTTATATAAGGGTTAATCTTGATGGTTTCTTAAGATCTTTGACCTAAAACGTCGAATCAAACAGGTCCCAGAGCTGTACCTTTTGTAGTTTTCATGATATCCAATTAAAACAGAATTATTGAAGGTTGGCCAAATTAGAGTCGGATGGGAATCTTGCCGGGTGTCCAGGAGGTCCGACGAAGAACGTTGCTACCGATGTTGTGGTATAGGGCACCGGGCGGGAACCAGCGGCGGTTCTGAAAGAGGGAGGCGATGTTTCAATTATGTGACTGAAGAGGATCTCCGTAAGGATTCTCCAATGGAGGCTAAGTGTTCGCACTGCAATGCCCGTGGGAACGCTCTGGGAGGCCATGATTGCAGAGCCGGCGCCCAGAAATGAATCCTGTCGTCTTCACTTGTGGGATGAATTTAGGGTTGTGACAGCCTCGTCCAGAAGGGGTGGGCCGCTTAAGTGTCCCACCCTCGAAGAGTGGGCGGGGACTACCACGTGGCTTCGGATTTTGGAGGGTAAAGTAAGACCATAGTCCCGGTGGGGAAGCCCTCCAGCAATTCCTTGCTAGAAACAAGGTTTACAAACCGGTGTCTCGGTGAGGGGACCCCTTTGGGATCTCTCATTAGAAGCATGACATATCACCAAACGACTGAGTCCTGGCTGTCTGGGAGGAACATTAGTTATCGACGAGGCAGTTTGAAACGAATTCACCCCTTGGAGCTGTGTTAAGCCTTAGTTGTGTGTCCGATTTCAAGTGGAGGATAAGAAATGATGCACTCAAAAAAAAAGAAAGTAAAACATAACGATTCAGTGATATAAAACTCATTTTTTTAGGTTTGAAGTAGAATAACTTCGTTAAATGACTAATAAATGTCTTTCTTTCTTTTTCCTGTTTAGCCTCCGGGAATTACCGTTCAGATATTATTTCAGAGGATGAATGAGGATGATATGTATGAGTGTAAATGAAGTGTAGTCTGGTACAGTCCCAGTTCGATCATTCCTGAGATGTGTGGTTAATTGAAACTCAACCAACAAATTACACCGGTATCCACGATCTAGTACTAAAATCCGTACAAAAATAACTGACTTTACTAGGGCTTGAACGCTGGAACTCTCGGCTTCTAAATCAGCTGATTTGGGAAGACGCGTCCACCACTAGACCAACCCGGTGGGTCGAGTAATAAATGCCTAAATTTTATTAACAAAACTTGTAGAGAATTAAATTCTCTAACTGATGTAAACGTGTATGAAAAACACTTTTATTGTTAAAAACAAAACTTAACAGAAAAATATTATGAATTTCTAAAAATTAAAAACAGAAAAGTAGATATAAAATGTCTGTTACGGTTCCTCTCCTACAATAGAATGAAGAATACAATTTATTAGTTTTTGTTTGATTGTGTATTTTAGTTTGTATTTGTTGTTGTTACTTGTCTATGTTATTCTTTATTGTTCCTGTTTCTTTATTGTTTATTTTTGTTATTTATGATTCATGTAGTGTTACTTTAGTAGCTAATGACTGTAACTACTGATGCGACTGTAAATATAGAAGCATTAAAAAAAAAAAAAAAAAAACAGATGTTTTAGTAGAATGAATTTAGACCTTTGAAAAATTAAAATATTTTTAATTTACTTTAAAATAAAAATACTCGCTGTAGTTTGTACTGTATTAATTTAGAATTCCTACTTTGCTCCTGAATGCTCTCGTACAGTGTATTTCAAACGAGGCAAAAAACATTGTTGCTTTTCATGGTACATCGACTTGTGCTATAAATTTATAACTCTCTTGTAAAATAAAATCTATAAAGTTTATATTACATTGTTATAGAACTCACAAAAAGAAGATTGTACATTAACAAATTTAATAAAAAGCTATAAAATAGAAATAGTAAGAGCGATCAATTCATCACGTGTGACAGTCATCAAGTGTATTGATGAAAGAAATGTGAGGTGCATTTCATCTATCCTCATAAACAGTAATTTAAGGGAGTAATGTCTAATGATCTAGGTAGCCAACCACCGGCCCTCTACTTCCAATCCATTTACCCGTAAACTTTTCATCTAAAAATTGTCTTACTTCATTCGTGAAATGTGTTTGTGCTCTATCAAGTTGACAGTACACATCTCCATTTCAAAATCCGTTTCGCCAATGAAAAAAATTCAAGCAATATAAGAAATTCATTGTTTAAAAAACCCAAATAATTTCTTATCTTGACATGTTCTAGTACGAAAAGGTATATTAATTGGTTGTTTTCGATCATTCCACACCAAACGTCTACAGAAAATTGTTGCTGAAAATTTGATTCAACTACAGCATATGGGTTTTCTTCAGACCACTGATGTGAAATCCGTGCGTTATTAAAAATTCATTACATTTTTCTACGTTTTTCTGTTTTGTTTTTAAAAATAAAAGTTGACTTTTTCTTTTTCATAGATTACATAAAATTTTGCTGAATTAAATTATTTACAAGTTTTGTTAATAAATTTACGAATTTATTAGTAATTTTTCAATATTAATGTATTTGAAATCTAAAACCCGTGTTTTTAGTCGCTCAGTCATTATGTTTTACTTTGGAAACTACGGAAAATACAGTTCTGAGATCTGTTTTATTCGATGTTTGAGGTTAAAAAACATAAGATTACTCATTATATAACGTCTTAAAAATTCCAGTGTGACCTCATTTCACAGGAGGAACTGAAATCCGGGTAAAAGTTTTCGCTAGCTGTAACTTGATAACAAAGCGTTTTTGGATATTTGGCGTTTTTATGTACGTTTCCCTTATTTCAAGCTCTAAAATTTGTTTCCAACCCTTCCCTGCTCAATCATTTTCTATATTTTAGTGAGAAAAATGAAACACATGAAATGTGATTTGTGAACATGCCAAATTCTATAATTAATAACTCTACCCAAGCTAAACAAAGATTTTAAACTAAGAAATGAAACGAATTATTCAGTAATTTCTAAGGTCTTTTAATTTTCATTAGTCTTCTAATTTTGTCATGAATAGCTTCTAGTTTTACTTTAAATTAAGATAAAGCACTCCAAACACAATGTAATAATTTAGCTGCCTATCTTCACCCTTTTTTCTTCCCTTAATTTCTCACTCCATTACTGTCTGGGATATCTTATTTTATCCTCATCAGTCGTCTGAATCAGTTTACATTCTTCCATTCGATTTTCTTGTTTCTTTCCTAGCTTCTTCTATTCCTAATACTCTTGTTATTTTTTTAAAAAAATAATTTTTCTCTTTGGGTCTTCTGGCTAGCCCTCGCCAATTTTCCATATCCACAGTTCCGAGTTCATCTGGAGTAAATATTTTAGATAAATCTTTCTTTATACCTCAGATGAGACAATCTATCTGTTACCAAAGCTTACCCCAAATAAACAAAAATCCTTTTTTCACTCTATATACTTCCAAATAATAAGAAAAGAAATACTAAGATACATTGTTACAGTATAACTTGATTTTATGTTTAACACAAGATAAGTCATTTATTTCTCTGATAACTTACTGTAAACAGCTATGGCATGCCTCTCAACTTGTTTCACTACTAGAGAACTTTACTCGATCAATATTAATCCTTAATCTTTAAGTTTCTTCAGAATGCTAAATGTTAATTTTCTGAACAACAGTTAATATTATGCAGAAAAAGATTTTAATTTATGTCTGCGTACTATTTATACATTATATGTACTTTTTTTTTTTTTAATTGCATTTTTATAAGGGTAAATGAGTAATTAGGGAAAATACTAAAGATAGATAATCAGTTGTTTAGTTTGAAACGTTTTCAATTACCAGGTGCCAATTTCGAGATTTCGTATTGAAATAATGGCGCGCTCTTTAAAATAATAAAAATAAATACAAGTATACGGCAAAAAATATAAACTGAGCCTTCATCAACAGTGTGTACAAATATAAAGATAAAAAACAAACACAAGTGCTTCGTAAATTAATAAGCGAGTTTCCAGAAAGCTTCAACAAACTTTATTTTTCAAAATTTATGATTTTCAAGAAAGTTCTTTTTTTGTTATTAAAGAAATAAAGTATGTCCACCTTGAGGTTCTTCATATACAAAAAATATATAATGCTTTTTTGATAGTAAAAGTGTTTGGTATTGAACAAAATTTGATGACTTTATTTTAAGAATGATAG
Source organism: Lycorma delicatula (assembly GCF_047948215.1). Classification (NCBI taxonomy): domain Eukaryota; kingdom Metazoa; phylum Arthropoda; class Insecta; order Hemiptera; family Fulgoridae; genus Lycorma; species Lycorma delicatula. Next base: position 136,443,769 of record NC_134460.1, read on the forward strand.
TCTGAGATCGGATAAGACACCCTAACTTAAAGACTATTAAGTTAGCTTTATCTAAAATAAAAGAAAAAAATATATATTGTTTTTTAGTTCTGTTAATATTTTGTTTTAAATAGGTTAGAATATTGATTGCGTGAACGCTTTAACCAATCATATCAAAATAATTAAATGTAATATGAGTTTATAGAAGAAATGAAAAAACAGAAAGGAATCATTCAGTAGATTTTTCGACGAATCTACAAAAGATACTAATTATTGAGTATTTTTAATTTATTCAATTACTGAATTTCATTTTATAAGCAACTTTATTGTTGTTTTTTTTTTTTAATTTTAGAGGAAAGACCTTTCCACATCAAAAAAAAAAATTCTTTTCTCCCCTATAAAAACACCGCCATGTCATGTGTTTTTACAACACTAGTCTTGTCAAACAGAGCATCTAAAATTAGAATTTTTAAAGGATACTGAAACTCCGAAAACAAAACAAAACAAGGGTGTAAATCCCCTGAGTCATTTAAGTATATTCTAACAATTTCTTACAAAATGTTTTTAACAACTATTAAAAAACACATCACTGTCATATAAAAATTAAAAGATAAACAATGAAAAAATTGTTAAACACAAGATGACAACGGTTTAAAGGATCTTTGCCGCTTAATAAAACACAAATCATTTCTGACACAAATTGGTGGATCCCTACATGGATCATCCGGGTTTAATATGTCTCCGTAAGCACAGACTACTTCCTTCGTGAATCGCGCTACTGTATGTCCGAACCTCTAACGTCCAAAACACCGCAACAGGGTCGGGATGAAAGGAAGAACATTCAGTCTATGAAGTCAGTCTTAATTCTCTCAGGAAACTTGGGTTTGTTAAATGTTAAAACATGCGACGCAAAGGGTGCAATGTCTTCTTTTGTAAGGTGTTCAGGCGTTGATATTGTACCGTGTGGTACAACCTTAACGTCGATGAGTTCTATCTTCATAGATTTTAGTAAACGTGATAACGTAGGTCATCTACAATCTCCACAAACAAACCCATAACAGTATTCTTAGTCTCTTTTACTAGTCCTTCTGCAGTTTCCGTTATCTCATGAGCAATCACGGAAAAATTCCCTTCTTTCTTCTTTATCACCA